>NC_140252.1:4539989-4734989 GCF_949987555.1 Borostomias antarcticus
GACATTTGCCATCGCCTAAGAGGCCCCGCTACCGTGACGGTCAACAGCGCCTCTGTATGACGGAGCGGACTTCAACCTGCAGGATGACCTCCATGGACCTGCTTATTCCCTCAACCTGCAGGACGACCTCCATGGACCTGCTTATTCCCTCAACCTGCAGGACGACCTCCATGGACCTGCTTATTCCCTCAACCTGCAGGACGACCTCCATGGACCTGCTTATTCCCTCAACCTGCAGGACGACCTCCATGGAACTGCTTATTCCTTCAACCTGCAGGACGATCTCCATGGACCTGCTTATTCCCTCAACCTGCAGGACGACCTCCATGGACCTGTTTATTCCCTCAACCTGCAGGACGACCTCCATGGACCTGCTTATTCCCTCAACCTGCACCATTGAGTAGCCTACCTCATGCTGAAAACTGCATTGACTGTAATCACACACTGTGCCTTCGTATAACGCAATGTGCCACTTTGAGTCAAGGGTCGAGAGTATTTGAAGGAATGGAGAGAATGCATTTTCTGCCGCATGTAGGCTATTTGATGACACATCACTAAAGTTATGAGAACGAACCCAGCAGTTTCCCTTGGTGGTTATTTCTGCAATACAATTCACACGCACTATTTTTGTCTGTCCAACATTTGATGGTTTGCTGCTGAGTCATAATAAGGTTTGTGCTCACAAAATGATAATCAATTCTTTCCTTTAGGCCTATTTCCCGGTCCCATTGTAAAAAAGTTTAATTTTACTTTAACAGACACTGGAAATAGACTTCCCTTGCCAGAGGCAAAAACATGTGTGCAAATTGCTTATTCGTTTAAATAAAATATTATTAGATGAAATTAGATATTCGATATCCGGAAAGCCCCTGATTGTTTGCGTTTATGGTAGGCCGTTGCCATGAGTCATTCCCAGTAGGATATATGCTGATATTTGCCGACACAACAAACATTGGAAATATCCTATCTAATGCGTGGACATAGACATCTGTTGTTTTTATGTATTATGTATTTACAGGGAAAAATTGAATCAAGAAATCATTTGAGGGTGCGGCGTCCATGACACGTGCAGGCTATTTCATTCTAATACAAAGTTTCAATCCTTTAATAACTGACATTTGTAAATTATTTGCTTCATTGATTTAAAACAAATAACTGAAATGAGACCCACACACACACACACACAACCACAAGTCAGGACACACACACAACCTCACACACACACACACAAAACCACAGGTTAGGACACACACACAACCACACACACAAAAACGCAGGTTAAGACATACACACACCCGCAGGTCAAAACACACACACACACACAACCGCAGTTCAGGACACGCACACATGCAGGTCGGGACACACACACACACAAACACACACACACACAACCGCAGGTCAAGACTCACACACACACGCAGACATAATGTACACAAAATATAATAAAATAACACAACACAAACATGAATAACACAAAACAAACACAAATAAAAAATAATGCATATACACATATTCAATTTGTATGCATTGTTTAAATGTATTCATAGTGTTTAGTCTGTTAAAACACCATTCATGAATTCATTCACACACACACACACACACACGCACACACTAAACATGCATGAATCCATTCAGAGGCACACACACACACACACATGCATACATACATACATACACACCTCCACAACACTCAGGAACTCATGGGGGTGATGGTGATGATGATGGTGGTGGTGATGATAGTGATGATGGTGATGGTGATGGTGGTGATGATAGTGATGATGATGATGATGATGTGTGTGATATGATAGTGATGATGATGATGTGTGTGATATGATTGTGATGATGTCGGTGGTGATGATGGTGGTGTTGGTGGTGGTGGTGATGATGGTGATGATGATGATGATGATGATGATGATGATTACTCTGGCCCCCAGGGACAGCCTGGTGCTGAGTAAGACCGGGCCGTCTGAGTTCCGGTTCCGTCTGGCGGGGGTGCAGCTGGCAGACCGTGGGTTCTACTGGTGTGACATCACAGCCTGGTCCAAGCAGCCGGGCGAAGCCTGGACCAGAGCTGCCAACGCCGAGTCCAACAAGGTCCAGATCAGCTTCCAGGAGACCGGTACTGGGAATTAACCTTCTTTATTTACACACATGCACCCACACAAACACGCACACTTAAACACGAGTACCTACATATGTGGAAGTCACATGCGTAGTGGTCTGTTGGTTACATTACGGTTTCTCCTCAAGAAAAATGGAAACATTCAATGTCAATTTTGAGTTCTATCTGTCCTGTAGTCTACCACTCTGATTTATCATCACCACTTTTGCAACTCGCAGTTGCACAGCAAAGGTAGGCTACGCTTCGTTCATGGCTAGCTAGGTTGGTCAGGAGTATTAGTTTTGGTTGCTAGGGCTCATTGTTCGTCGTTTTGAAACTCCATAGCAACGTGATAGTTTTATAAACTACCTTTCTTGGCAGAGTTCACTAAAATCGATATTAAGACACTGAAATACTAGGTATTTATCCCATAAATGTTTCCCGATGATGTAACCATTGTATAAAAGCAATAACTCACTCGAGGGTTGTGGTATACGGCCAATATACCACGGGTTGTGCTGGTCGTCTCGGCTGCGCCTCGTGCCTATGACTGCAGCACAACCCGTAGTATATTGGCCATATACCACACCCTCTCATGAGTTATTGCTTCAATATATAACATGGGCCCACTGTGCTGTGTTTGATGTTCAATCTCTACTACCGTCCTCTGGGATGTGGCAGCTGAGTTTGCTTTCTCTTCCTCCCTCCCTCTTCCTTACACCTCCCCTTCTTTTTTTACTCCCTCTCTCTTTGTCTCTCTCCTCTGTGTCTCTGTCTGTCTCTCTCTCTCCTGTCTGTCTCAACTCTTCTGTCTCTCTCCTCTTTCTCCCCTCTACTCTCTCTCCTCCCTCCCTGTCTCTCTTCCCTCTTTTCCTCTCCTCTCCTCTCTCTGTATCTCTCCTCTCTCTCCTCTCACTGTCTCTTGCCTCTCTCCCTCTCTCTCCTCCTCTCCCCCTCTCTCTTCTATGTGTATGTGTGTTATGGTAGTGTAGCTTCAGAGAAAATCTTTCTCAGACAAATCCGTTAAAGCGGAAGGATACATGTGACTGCTTCTCTGTGTCTGTGTGTCAGTGTTGGTTCTCTATCTGTGTGTCACTGTTGGTTCTCTATCTGTGTGTCACTGTTGGTTCTCTATCTGTGTGTCACTGTTGGTTCTCTATCTGTGTGCCACTGTTGGTTCTCTATCTGTGTGTCACTGTTGGTTCTCTATCTGTGTGCCACTGTTGGTTCTCTATCTGTGTCACTGTTGGTTCTCTATCTGATATAGGCATGTGTAAATTTGTTTAGCTGGTGCTTCATTCATGTAATTATAGTAGGTCGTCATCACACTATAGTTTTAGGGAATGTCAATCCTAATTTGTATAAATTTAGTTCGATGGCTGGCGATAACATAGCACATTAAAACGATAGCATAGAGAGAATTACATCATTCACACTTGGGAGCCTTCCTGGCATGCATTTACACATATCTGTATGTGAGAAGAGAAGTGGTCGATTATCACACTTATCATGGAGTAAAGCACAGTTGTTTACAACAAATGTATAGACCACGCCCACAATATTGTCACGGTTCGAGCTGAAAACCATAATATTTTTTGGTGCCGGCTTTAGGGTTCCCGAACTCTTTATTTTTTTGTTTATTTTTGGTTGGAATGCTCAGAACCGTTCAAAATTAGGTTTATGAACCGGCACCGAACCGGTTCCCCCTTGGTGGAAAAGGCCTACCAGTGTGTCAGTGTTGGTTCTCTCTCTTAGCCCTCTTCCACCAAAGTAACTCTGGTTCGTGAACCGGTTCGGTTCAGAATTCTTGGAACCTTGGTTCTATCTAGGGAATTCTAGGGACATTTCGACCAATTTTGAGCGGAATCCGTTATACGTCAGCAGCCTGGAGATATAGGCATATGTAAAGTTGTTTAGGTGGTGCGTCACAAAAGTGGCTTGTGTAGTAGGGGTGTGCCGGGAGCCCACTATTTGTATTTGTATTTGACAGCTAATTATTTGGATTCGGATTTGTATTCGTAAGTGGGCGGTGCTTAAACCGGAAGTCGGTTCAAAACGGTTTAAACTGAGGGGAAATGTAATTTCTTTAGCCTAATATTAATTGGTATTGCAATTGCTGTGCTTTCAACGCATCAGAATTGCTGTTTATATATATATATTTTTATTATGATCATTAATTATGAAGTATAATTCCTCATCATCATCATCACCCAAGTTTTTATTTTAACAAATGAAGTGTCAGAACCCCACCACCACCCTTAACTGGGGGACATTCTACATTTAGTTAGAAACTGAAAAACATTTTTCTAAATCAAAAGTCCTCATAGCAACTTTGCTAGAACAGCTATAGTAGCTCTATTTCTCCCGTGTCATAATATCTAATATATTATCTGCAACCATGTTGCTGTTTTTATTGTAGGTCTATATAGTCCGATGGATTAAAGGCTTTTTAAACACTGTGTGCTTGTTAACCCATAAATAACTCATAAAGTTGTCAGGAGCCCGTAATCCAAAGTTTCTGCTTTCTATTTCCTTTTCCAAACAAATCGGAAGGGTCATATCATGTCACTGCTTCAGCACAACCATTAAACACAAATTATATAGGTCTATTCAAATTAGGATCATGTGTGAGCCACTACAATAACGCGTAGGCCCAAATGGTTCAAAAAAGCGTGCGCCTTTAGAATGCGCTCGGGCCTATGGACGAAAATAACATTACAAATGTTCAATAAACAATATTCCAACAACCCAAATATTCAATTTATAAGCTAAATATCCAATCAATCATGCATCATGCATGCATCATCACATAGGCTATTGCAGCAGGTAGGCTACGACAAGAAAATAAAATCCAATAACTGTCTCAATAATAACTGTCTCAATAAACCAGTTAACTAGGGACAAAAGCCCTCGGTGCTGCTTACGTTCGTTGCCAGCCTACTATCTGGCTCCTCAGCGCGCTCCAAACTTTCTCTCCCTCTCTGCATTGTCTAGACGTCTATGTGCGAGACTGCAAGCGTGCGTCTCTGTCTCTCTCTCTCTCTCCCTCGTCGTGTCATGTCAACAAGCATCGCTCGCTCACACAGTATTTGACTGTTCTCCCCCTCCCGAATATTTTTTACAATATTCGTACGAATTTACTATTCGGGAAAAAGCTACTATTTGTGCTCATCCAAATACCGTATTCGTATTCGGGCACACCCCTATTGTGTAGTCTACTTCATTATAATTATAGTAGGTTGTCATCAGACTATTATTTTAGGGAATGTCAATTATAATTTGTATAAAGTTAGTTCGATGGCTGGCGATTTAGATAGTTGCCACTTAGCATAGAGAGAATTACATCATTCACAGTTGGGAGCCTTCCTGGCATGCATTTACACATAGCTGGAGTGGTCGATTACCACTCTTATCAATCATGCTGGTTCGGAACCAACTTTAGGGTTCCCGAACTCAACTTATTTTTGGTCGAAATGCTCAGAACCGTTCAAAAATAGGTTTGCGAACTGGCACCGAACCGGTTCCTTCTTGGTGGAAAAGGGCTATCTGTGTGTCAGTGCTGGTTCTCTCTCTCTCTCTCTCTCTCTCTCTCTCTCTCTCTCTCTCTCTCTCTCTCTCTCTCTCTCTCTCTCTCTCTCTGTCAGTGTTGGTTCTCTCTCTCTGTGTCAGTGTTGTTTCTCTAGCGCTCTCTGTGTGTCGAGTGTTGGTTCTCTCTGTGTCAGTGCTGGTTCTCCCTCTGTGTGTGTGTGTGTCAGTGCTGGTTCTCCCTCTGTGTGACAGTGCTAGTTCTCCCTCTCTGTGTGTCAGTGTTGGTTCTCTCTCTCTCTGTGTCAGTGCTGGTTCTCCCTCTGTGTGTGTGTGTGTGTGTCAGTGCTGGTTCTCCCTCTGTGTGACAGTGCTAGTTCTCCCTCTCTGTGTGTCAGTGCTGGTTCCCCCTCTGTGTGACAGTGCTAGTTCTCCCTCTCTAGCTGAATCCCAAATCGCGCACTTAGGCGAAAGTGCAGAGCACTCGCGGCCTTGTGGCCTTACATGCGCGTTCCCGCTAAGTCCACAAGGGCTCAGGGTAGTTCCAAAACGGAATTGCTAGGTCCACAAGTGCGCCACGCCGCCATTTTGCGCACTGTAACCGCACTTACCGAAAGTCCGCAATTTCACGGACTTAGGAGCAGAAAATACCCACAGCCCACCGCGTCTCATGTGACACAGTGCTTGAGTGCATCCGAGTCATGATCCGATTGCATCACACATAAATGATGACATTTGCAGATAACACAACATTTATCTTGAAATCCACATGCTGTAAACATATCCCACCCAACCTTATTTTTTAATTATTATTAAATTAAAACAGACGTCAATCGGTCAATTTGCAGAGCTGAAGGGAGCGTCAGAGCAGCCTCTGCGTCGGAGGAACGCGGCAGCCAATGAAAACGAAGTGGGAGGGGCATTGAGCGAAACTGGGAGTGCTGTCCCATTTAATTCACGGCCCTGCACCCTCTGGCCCTTCCAGCTGACGTCAATTAAGTGCTCAGGCCTCAGGCCACAAGTGCGAGGGGCCGCAAGTGCGGTGTGCGCACTCAGATTGGGATTCAGCTTCTGTGTGTCAGTGCTGGTTCTCCCTCTGTGTGACGGTGCTAGTTCTCCCTCTCTGTGTGTCAGTGCTGGTTCCCCCTCTGTGTGTGTGTGTGTGTGTGTCAGTGCTGGTTCCCCCTCTGTGTGTCAGTGCTGGTTCTCCCTGCCAAAATGCTCTTCAAGGCCAGAATGCACTCCTTAAATACTGTTTTTCTCTCCCTGCATATCGGTATCAGCTAGGGTTCTGATAAATGGCACCGAGGGGCACAAAGTGACCCTTACTCCTATTCACAGTGTACAAGAGGCCCTGTAGGATCTTTTAACAATAAGTATGCGTCATAAGACCCTCTTGTTGACGCCACCATATATTAGCGCATCTCCCCTATGTTCAACCATCAATGAATCTACTCTGCAGGCAGCGATCTGATCTCCCTACCAGTGTGTGACTACCCAGCAACATGGATGATTAGATGTTACAGTGTATTTCTCTTAAAACTGATCAGTTCTCTCTCTCTGTGTCAGTGTTGGTTCTCTCTCTGTGTGTCAGTGTTGGTTCTCTCTCTGTGTGTCAGTGTTGGTTCTCTCTCTCTCTCTCTCTCTCTCTCTCTCTCTCTCTCTCTCTCTCTCTGTGTGTCAGTGCTGGTTCTCTCTCTCTCTGTCAGTGTTGGTTCTCTTTCTCTGTGTCAGTGCTTGTTCTCTGTCTCTGTCAGTGTTGGTTCTCTCTTTGTGTCAGTGTTGGTTCTCTCTTTGTGTCAGTGTTGGTTCTCTGTGTCAGTGTTGGTTCTTTCTCTCTGTGTCAGTGTTGGTTCTCTGTGTCAGTGTTGGTTCTTTCTCTCTGTGTGTCAGTGCTGGTTCTCTGTGTCAGTGTTGGTTCTTTCTCTCTGTGTGTCAGTGTTGGTTCTCTGTGTCAGTGTTGGTTCTCTGAGTCAGTGTTGGTTCTTTCTCTCTGTGTGTCAGTGTTGGTTCTCTGTGTCAGTGTTGGTTCTCTGTGTCAGTGTTGGTTCTCTGTGTCAGTGTTGGTTCTCTGAGTCAGTGTTGGTTCTTTCTCTCTGTGTGTCAGTGCTGGTTCCCTCTGTGTCAGTGCTCAAGTGTGTGTTGAACACATGCCAGGTAGACCCCACACTGAGCCCCACTGATGACGCTCATCCACACACTTGTGTGTGTGTGTGTGTGTGTGTGTGTGTGTTCTCTCTTGCAGGTCCCTCGTTTGAAGTGGCTATCCACTCTGACACCACTAGTGTGTATCCCTGGGAAACAATCAAGATGGAGTGTACCATCAGCGTGTCAGGCCCCTCCCCCAAGACGGGTAGGACTGCACACACACACACCACACACACACACATATGCACACACACGCTCACACATGCGCAAACACACACACACGCAAGCACTAACACCATTCCTTTCTTGTGTGGGTGTGCTAGTGGGGGACTAAATGTGCATGTATTTTTTAAACGCTCAAATAAACCAAATCATAATAATTTTATAGAAAATCATATGAAAACAATGAGAACAGAACTCCTTGCCTCTGAACTTGGCGCTAGTAGATCTCTTAACTGATTTCATCACTTTTAATGAGTTCCAGAAACTCCCCAGGGTTTCAGTGTTGAAAGTCGACCTGGCAAAGAACTTCTCAGTCCTCCTCTCCCCCCCCCCCCCCCTCCCCCACACTTCCAGCCAGAACCCCATACACACACCTCCAACCAGAACCCCCCCCCCCCCCCAACACACACACACACCTCCAACCAGAACCCCCCCCACACACACACATACACACACACACCTCCAACCAGAACCCCCCCCCCCCCCCCCCCCCCCCCCCCACACACACACACACACACACACATACACACACACACACACCTCCAGCCTTCTATTCTCCTTCCTCCGTCTTATCACTCTAGTTTTCCTGTTCTGGCTCCGGTCAGGGCGTGGTGGAGTCTGACCTTGTTGTGGCGTTCCCCTGTGTTCTCTCTTATCAGCTCTCTGGTTCTCATTCTGGGAACCAGCTGTTCTCCTTCTCCCTTCTGTCGTAGCCATTGAATGACATACAATAGAATAGAAAGGTTTAGTTGCCATATCAGTAATGTCATATCGTGCACTAATCAGTTCCTCATTCCAGTCCTAGGTGTGTAGCTAGACACATTAAGCTTCCCAAACTGGGACTTTACTATCCGTATTCTAGCAGTTACCGAGTTGAACTGGTTGAACTCACTCCTCAGTATAAATACCGCCCATCTGTGCCATTGAAAAGCCGGCTCCTTGGTGGTGTAGCTGCTAGCGGTGTTTATGAGAGGTGTTAATGAGAGGTGGTCGCGTGTGTGGGTCAACCCAGCGTGGGAACACTGAGGGTGGAAGTGACACTGACAAGTGATGCAGTGAGAGCTTTTACGCGCTAACATACTCTCCTTCTTCATATACACAGACACACTACCTCTTCATATCTCTCCCTCTCTCTCTCTCTCTCTCTCTCTCTCTCTCTCTCTCTCTCTCTCTCTCTTGCTTCCTCTCTCTCTCCCTCCTCTCTTTCTCCATCTCTTTCTCTCCCTCTCTCTCATTCTCCCCCCCCTCATCTCTCTCCTCCACATGTGCCTGAAAATAATGGTGAAGTTTGCTAGAGGATTACATGAGGATGTCATTATTCCTGAAAACTGCAGCTGTTGGTTAATGTGTGCGTGAGCGTGTGTGTGCGTGCGTGTGTGTGCGTGTGTGTGCGTGCGTGTGTGTGCGTGTGTGTGTCCGCACATACACTTGTGTCTGTCTTCCTCTGGTACGGCATAATGGAATGTCGGGGTGGTTTCCAGGACAGTTGCAGCTGTCTTTATCCTGGTGTAGTATGGAGCCTGAGCAGACCTCAGGTCAGTCAGCTGTCTTTATCCTGGTTTAGTATGGAGCCTGAGCAGACCTCAGGTCAGTCAGCTGTCTTTATCCTGGTGTAGTATGGAGCCTGAGCAGACCTCAGGTCAGTCAGCTGTCTTTATCCTGGTGTAGTATGGAGCCTGAGCAGACCTCAGGTCAGTCAGCTGTCTTTATCCTGGTGTGGTATGGAGCCTGAGCAGACCTCAGGTCAGTCAGCTGTCTTTATCCTGGTGTGGTATGGAGCCTGAGCAGACCTCAGGTCAGTCAGCTGTCTTTATCCTGGTGTGGTATGGAGCCTGAGCAGACCTCAGGTCAGTCAGCTGTCTTTATCCTGGTGTAGTATGGAGCCTGAGCAGACCTCAGGTCAGTCAGCTGTCTTTATCCTGGTGTGGTATGGAGCCTGAGCAGACCTCAGGACAAACGGCTGAGCAGGAGTGAGCGTGAGCAGCCTGGACATGTTTCAGCCTAGCACTGATGGAACAGACTGAGGAAATCAACTAACGGAGTCCTTAATTAGTTTCGTTAGTGATGGGTTTTCTTCCATTCCAAATAATCTTGCTAATTACATTGCCCCACCCCTTTTAGAGGGTATATTCACTAGCGGTGTTTGGAAAAAGTATCAGGGTTTTCTTTTACATCAAAATTTACAGCATCAACTCTTTTTGATAGAAATAGAGTGCTCAAGGTTGTCTTCAAAAATTAGTGACTGGCCTAGCCATTGACTAGCCTGGCCTGTGACTAGTCTAAACTTTGACTAGCCTAACCTGTGAGTAACTAGCCTAGCCTGCGACTAACCTAACCTGTGACTAGCCTAGCATGTGAGTGACTAGCCTAGCTTGTGACTAGCCTAGCCTGTGAGTGACTAGCCTAGCCTGTGAGTGACTAGCCTAGCCTGTGAGTGACTAGCCTAGCTTGTGACTAGCCCAGCCTGTGAGTGACTAGCCTAGCCTGTGACTAGCCTAGCCTGTGACTAGCCCAGCCTGTGAGTGACTAACCTAGCCTGTGAGTGACTAACCTAACCCGTGACTAGCCTAACCCGTGACTAGCCCAGCCTGTTACTAGCCTAGCTTGGCCTGTGACTAGTCTAGCCTGTGAGTAACTAACCTAGCCTGCAACTAGCCTAACCTGTGACTAGCCTAGCCTGTGAGTGACTCCCTAACCTGTGACTAGCCTAGCCTGTGAGTGACTCCCTAACCTGTGACTAGCCTAGCCTGTTACTAGCCTAGCTTGGCCTGTGACTAGTCTAGCCTAGTCTAATTTCACAATAAGGGTCCCATGAACATTGAAGTGCTACTATTTAGGGGTCGGTCATTTCTCCGCTTGAAAATTGTGAAGTGTGGCATGTGAGCGTGAGAATAGGCTGAAATGCGTGTGTCTCACTCTCAATGCGTGAGACTTGGCAGCCCTGCTAGCCTGTGAGTGACTAGCCTAGCCTTGAGTATACGTCTCTGCCTGAGCTCATCCAGATTATCACACACAATACGAGGTGAATAATGACAAACGTAGGTATCGACTGATGTGTCATTTCCTGAAGGTGTGGCCACGCTTTTCTTTAATCATCAGACGTTGATATTGCCCAACCTTTATTATGTGTGGTAACTCGAAGAGCCATGCTTCACACGGGCACACACACACACAGACTGAGGAGGACCTGAGAGAAGACGGGGGGAGGGGGGGCGTTAGGACCCAGGGACGAACCTGGACAGGACAGCCATAGCTCTGCTGCTGTGGGAGGGGCCTCTGGAGGTGACTTCACCAACCGTGTTCTCGCTTATTCCCGTTTGATTTCCTCAATTTCACAATCTCTCCAGTGCCTCTTCTTGTGTTTAGGCCTGTGGAACTGAGCCTGGTGTGGATGTGTGTGACACAGCCATACATATGTGGGAGAGACACAACTCATGCGTGTGTGCTGATGTTGGCCTGGTTGGGATGTTAGCTCTACTTGTTCTTGTTGTTTTTTTGTCTTGTGTGCCTGTTGTTGTCGCTCCTGTTGTTGTTGTTGTTGGGATGTCGTTGTCTCAGCCTGTTGTTGGGATGTTATCTGCTTGTTCTTGTTGATGTTGTGACGTTGTTATCTCTACCTGTTCTTGTTGTTGGGATGTTGTTTTCTCTACCTGTTCTTGTTGTTGAGACGTTATCTCTACCTGTTCTTGTTGTTGTTGGGATGTTGTTATCTCTACCTGTTCTTGCTGTTGTTGAGACGTTATCTCTACCTGTTCTTGTTGTTGGGATGTTGTTATCTCTACCTGTTCTTGTTGTTGTTGAGACGTTATCTCTACCTGTTCTTGTTGTTGTTGGGATGTTGTTATCTCTACCTGTTCTTGTTGTTGGGATGTTGTTATCTCTACCTGTTCTTGTTGTTGTTGGGATGTTGTTATCTCTACCTGTTCTTGTTGTTGTTGGGATGTTGATATCTCTACCTGTTCTTGTTGTTGTTGGGATGTTGTTATCTCTACCTGTTCTTGTTGTTGTTGGGATGTTGTTATCTCTACCTGTTCTGACGTGCAGACACTCTGAAGACCTCAGGTTTGGAATGTGTGGCATGCCAGGAAACATGTGTTTTTTAAAGGAAATGTATGAACACTGTGTGTGTGTGCGTGTGTGAGTGCGTGCGTGCGTGCCTGTGCGTGTTTGTGATACAAGTACTGTACGTCATCATCAAAGCAGCCTGTTTCAGAGTACTTGGCGTACTAACCATTTCCTCAGAGTGGAACAGAAGATTTAGTAGCTTTTTTTTCTGAATAAAATGCATAGAAGTTTGAACAAAATCTAGAAGTAGGAAAAAGTTTAAACACAACCAAAATATAGATCAAGAGAATGGTGGAACAGAATTGTTCATATCTTGAAACGTTTTAACTTTCTTAGCATTCATCTCCCTAACTTGGGACACAGAATCACTTCAGAAAAGTTAGTGGCCGAGAGTAGCAGACCACCCCGCTCCAGCAGTTAGCCTGACCCACAGAATCAAATTACCCAGCTGCCCCAGCTTGGCCTCGACAATTAATTACGCCATCTCACGGTCCATTACGCCTGATGAGTGAGTGAAGAGAACAGAGAGATCTTAAGAGAGAAGAGAGAGCTGGGCCATTCACTGGGGGAGCTTCTCAGACCATTAAGTCCGGCTGTTAATAAGGGAGCTCAGGCCATAGACATTCACATTATAGAGCAGCCATTGCTTTAAAATTGACACTTGGCCAGTCTGCACTGCAGAGAGCGCACGCCGTGTGTCTTCCTTTTACCCTGGATGTACCAAACCTGCGGCTGATCGGCACGTCACCGCCCTCGAACCGAAATGTGCGCAGTGGAAATAGTGACTTTTCCAGTCCACAGTCTAGTGCTTTGTGTACAACATTAGGCTACCTCTGTGTAGTTGACTTTTTTAATTATGAGGAGTGATGTGTTATCTTTAGGCTGGTCATACCTGTATTTGCTGTTGACAGTTAAGGTGATGATCACATCGGCCATACTGTATCTTATTTGCAGGGCACTGATTGCGATGCCAATCTCCCCGTCTAGTCATTGTAGGCCGTCTCTGGCATCTATTCATTCATTCATTCATTCAAAGCAAATTGTTTACAAAACCTTGAATGCACCTGATTGGTGCCAACTACGCTAAGTACCCATTGTGGTTTGTTCTGTCTGTCTGTCTGTCTATCCATCTATCCATCCATCCATCCATCCATCCATCCGTCCGTCCGTCCATCCATCCACAGTATATCTCTCTCTCTCCATCTATCTATCTCTATCTATCCATCTATCCATCTACAGTATCTATCTACAGTATCTCTCTCCATCTATCTATCTCTATCTACCTATCCATCTACAGTGTACCTATCTATCTATTTCTGTCTATCCATCCATCCATCTATCCATCTCTCTATCTCTCTCTGAATTTTCTATGGCATGGAACACTTTAAGAGTGTTGAGACAGATGTAGTGTCTTGTTTCAAAGACAATTATAACACCCCCACCCCCTCCAGAAATACCACACAGCCACAGGAATACAAACACATGCGCAGGCATACACACAAACAAACATGCAGCTAGGACACCTGAGATGGGTGACTTTCTTATGAAAATAAATGATTCAAGGCTCTGAAAACTGAACGGTTCCATGCTAGCCAGCTTGACGTCATGATTCTGTAGATAAGATCTATCTTTCAGATTTCTGCCCGTTCTGCTTGCTATAACACAGCAGTGTCCCCCTCTTCCATGTTAGCACTGCACATCTGCTCCGTAGAATCCTTATGCGAAGCATGAATCATAGCAACATCAAATGAAATCAAACTTCATTTGTATAGCGAAATGTAATACACAGAGGCAACACAATGCGCTTTACAGAGAGCAATGGGGGGTAGGTGGACATAGGTCCCACCGCTACATATTCCAGAGGAAAGCAAAAAAACAGTTCACCCCAAAATTATTCCCCGACCTCTCAACAAGACGATTGAGCAAGCTCCTGGAAAATATTTGTCTACTAGCTAAGAACATTTACAGAGCAATAAACGGGTTAAATACTTCATAGGAGAGACATGACTATCGGTAGAGTATATAAATATTTAAAGATGTTGCCTACATGGTAGGCCATTATGTGTTAGCTATCCCTGTAGTCCATAATAGGATATTTAAGTGGATCATATAACAAAGCTCAGCATGACGCTGTTGGGGCGTTGTAGTCATGAAGCCTCTGTGCGCTGGAGTCATGCCGGCTGGTTTAGTATTCCTGTGTGATGCGTGGTAACCAGGTTTTATGGGGCAGAGTTAATTCACTTTGTTGTATTAGTGTTGTTGGTTCCTGCTCTTTGCAGCTCGGTGGGGTTCTGCTGGTGTCTGGGGATCAATAGCGAGGATCCAATTAGACAGCGCTGGTTTGTGATGTGATGTGGAATGTGTCCTCAGTGGCCCCGGTGTTGATGAGATAGAAGAGGGAGGTGCGGAGCTGGGAGTTGGAGGGAGCTATGTGTATGTGTGCGTGTGTGCGTGTGTGCGTGTGCGCGTGTGCGTGTGTATAAATAAGACATATGTAGTGCCTGGTACACATGAGAGTCTAACGGAAGGTTACCATGGCTGAAATGCGACTCGGGGTCTGGAAAGGCTCTTGTCCAGTGGGATTTCTCGGTTGGAATTGCAGCCAGGCCAATCAGGGTCCTTTAGATATGATGACAGAATTAAACTGCGCAACGTGATTGCTTAGGGGGATGAACTAATTGCTGAGGACGCCTTCGGCAAAATCCATCTCGGAAAACTGCTGCTGAGCCTGTTCAGACTGAATAATGAAATGAAACAAAATGGAGATTCAGTGTCTAATTGAAGGTCTTATCTTTGATCCATCCATCCCCCCTACATATTTACTGAGATCTAACACGGGCAGAAGAGATGCCAGGGGGTTGTTGGGGTTGGGGGGTGGATGGAGGTGGATGGAGGTGGATGGAGGTGGATGGAGGTAGATGGGGGTGGATGGAGGTAGATGGAGGTAGATGGAGGTAGATGGAGGTGGATGGAGGTAGATGGAGGTGGGTGGATGTAGATGGGGGTGGATGGAGGTAGATGGAGGTGGATGGAGGTAGATGGAGGTGGATGGAGGTAGATGGGGGTGGATGGAGGTAGATGGGGGTAGATGGAGGTAGATGGAGGTGGTTGGGGGTAGATGGAGGTAGATGGAGGTGGATGGAGGTGGATGGAGGTAGATGGAGGTGGATGGAGGTAGATGGAGGTGGTTGGGGGTAGATGGAGGTGGATGGAGGTGGATGGGGGGTAGATGGAGGTGGATGGGGGTAGATGGAGGTAGATGGGGGGTAGATGGAGGTGGATGGAGGTAGATGGAGGTGGATGGAGGTAGATGGGGGTAGATGGAGGTAGATGGAGGTGGTTGGGGGTAGATGGAGGTGGATGGAGGTGGATGGAGGTAGATGCTATAGCGGTAGACAGCGGTAGACGGAGGTAGATGGAGGTAGAGGTAGAATTTTTATTTTTTATTTTACCTTTATTTATACTCATAGAGCAATTGAGGTTTCCCTAATTTTCAATGCTGACATGTTCACAAGCAAACACAAATAATAACATGGCAGCAAATGTACACATATATCAACAGAACTGAACAAAACAATAAGCTATAAACAATAAAATAGTTAGTAGTAGATAGAAGTATATAGAGGCAGTACATCTCTTTTCTAACTATACTACTCTCATTTCTCCTCCTGCAGTTGGTCTTAATTAGCAAACAATTATCCCTGAAACACCAGTGAATACAGCAGGACACCGTCTAACCCAGTACACAGTAGCAGATGTCATGGTTACTGAATAGGGCTCAAGATAGGTGAAGATCACTTCTTAATGTCTGAATTAGTCTTGTCAGCCATTTCCTGGTCTGTGAGGCCTGTTCCTTCAGAGTGGCTGTCCCCAGCCCGTGGCCAGAGGGGCCAGAGCTCAGCCGGAGCTGGGAGAATCCCCCCCCCCCCGCCGCCCCGGCGCTGAGTGCTCCAACTCTCACATCCTGTCGCTTCACGTCTCCAGACTCCACTCTCTCTCCAGGGAAACGAGACGTGGCCACTCTCTCCGTCCCGTCTTCCCCCATCTCATCTTCATCTCCCTCTCCATCTCATCTCCATCTCATCTTCATCTCCCTCTCATCTTCAGCTGCATCATCATAGTTTTCATCGTTACATCATTCAGTTGCTGCAGTTTACTCTTCAGATTCAGTTTATTGTCCAGGTTGTTTTTACACATCCTACAAATGTGCTTTGGTCAATGTTCTAGAGCAGTCTAGTCCACACCCACACGGTCTGTTCCTTCTAACCACCCCACAGATGACGCTCACTGCTGGGTAGAGATCCAGCTGGGCCTGGGTAGCCTAGCTTCCTGGGGCCGGATTAGCAAAGAATCTTTAAGCCGCTTGTCCACCGCATGAAAAAGGCACAACCCAACTTTATTTTTTTTTAGTTTTCCATGCGTTAAAGATGAGTACAGTCAAGTTGAGTTGAGCTGTGACTTTTTTTTGTTTTGATGTTGAGCTGAGGTGAGCCAAAAGGTGACGTTAAAGCAATACATCGCAATATTTGGACCTTTACAAACATGTCTGGTGCTAATTCTCCAATTAGATTTACTAAAAGTAAGCTGAATCGTCCAAACAGTCTACTCAGAAAGATGATACATTGACATTTTAAAACTTGCGACCCCGGGACGCAGCGTTCAGTCGAAGTGCGCATGCGTGACGTTGTGCTTAAACAACACAGTAGTAGCTAACTATTCCGGCGTCTATGGATATCATGCGTTTTTTAGCTCAATGATATCATGGCGGAAGTGAGAAAACCGAAGCGAAACATCACGGAGGAAGCCAGAAAAATAAAAAGACAATCTGATAACGTTACGACAGTACGACAGGGCACTTACTCGCAGAGCCTGTGGGGGCGCAGTTCCGAGAAAACCGGAGAAAACACTATGTATTGCTTTAAAACACTGCAGACCCCTGATTGGTCAGGTGAGAAGACTGCAGACTACTGATTGGTCAGGTGAGAACATTGCAGCCTCCTGATTAGTCAGGTGAAACCACTGTAAACTCCTGATTGCTCAGATGAAAACACTGCCGACTCCTGATTGTTCAGGTGAAAACACTGCAGACTCCTGATTGGTCAGGTGAAAACACTGCAGACTCCTGATTGGTCAGGTGAAACACTGCAGACTCCTGATTGCTCAGATGAAAACACTGCAGACTCCTGATTGGTCAGGTGAAAACATTGCAGACTCCTGATTGGTCAGGTGAAAACACTGCCGACTCCTGATTGTTCAGGTGAAAACACTGCAGACTCCTGATTGTTCAGGTGAAAACACTGCAGACTCCTGATTGGTCAGGTGAAAACATTGCAGACTCCTGATTGGTCAGGTGAAACACTGCAGACTCCTGATTGGTCAGGTGAAAACACTGCAGGCTCCTGATTGGTCAGGTGAAAACACTGCAGGCTCCTGATTGGTCAGGCAAACGGCTCAGCCACTTGTAGATGACAGGGCAGTGTTTTTCAACCTTTTTTGATCTACTGCACATTTTTGACATAAAAAAAATCCCACGGCACACCACCTTCCCAAAACGAATAATTAACATGGAAAGATGTATGTAACTGGTCAGATTTAGGCACTTTTATTAAATGGAGTGCATTAACATGAAACTTGTCACCATTTAAGCCTACACATAAACAAAGGGAATTTAAAATTTTTAATAAACATTTTTAATTTCATTAATTTCATTACAATGTCTCTGAGTTCAATTCTCCCTATAATTATGAATAACCTACTATTATTACAAAACCTGAGTTTGATCATTATTTAGTCTTAAAGGAAAATGCTCGTTTTTGACAACCTGGACCTTATTTACGACATATTATAAGAAGTTTGACTCACCGAGATCACTTTTGTGTTGTTCGGAGGCCTGTAGAAGAAATTTAAAATCCAGCGCGAGCCAGTATATCCATGTAATAACGTCGGACGGGGCAACGGGAATGCAGTTTCTCAAAATCCATTTTCGGCCGCTAAACGGTTGTTTTCATCAATCAGATTGGATGAATCTACAGTTGAGATTCCTCAACGCCAGCCATTGTTGTTTTGGTTTTCAAACACGGGGTCTTTAGCCTCTGTAATATGATCTTTACACGCCTCTCCCCCACTTGCTCCAGCACGCATGCGCACAGGCCAGCGCGCAGACTGGCTATTCTCCCTCACATTCTCTGCGCTACGATCGGATTGTTGCTGACGAATGACGACGACAATATTCTCGACACCAACAACGATCGTAGCGCAGAGAATGTGAGGGAGAATAGCCAGTCTGCGCGCTGGCCTGTGCGCATGCGTGCTGGAGCAAGTGGGGGAGAGGCGTGTAAAGATCATATTACAGAGGCTAAAGACCCCGTGTTTGAAAACCAAAACAACAATGGCTGGCGTTGAGGAATCTCAACTGTAGATTCATCCAATCTGATTGATGAAAACAACCGTTTAGCGGCCGAAAATGGATTTTTAGAAACTGCATTCCCGTTGCCCTGTCCGACGTTATTACATGGATATACTGGCTCGCGCTGGATTTTAAATTTCTTCTACAGGCCTCCGAACAACACAAAAGTGATCTCGGTGAGTCAAACTTCTTATAATATGTCGTAAATAAGGTCCAGGTTGTCAAAAACGAGCATTTTCCTTTAAGTCTCAGAATTCAATTCTACTTCTTCTCTTACACAGGCTCTGAGCCTCGTTTCTGCTTACTCAGTGTGATCTGGGCCTGTTTGGTCAAGCACAACGTTGATATCCTGTCAGGAATAGATGACAGACACACACGCAGCTCTTGTTCAACATCTCTCAGTCTCTCTCTGTTTTTTGTTTTAATTGCAGTTAGGCTTGAGAAGCTGAGCTCGCAAAGATATGTTGTGGAAAAGGGGAGCAGAGTTGAAATGTCTTTATTTGCCACGATAGGAAACTCCTTGGCAGCACTAAGCCAAAAACTGTCCAAAGTTAAATCCGCAAAGCGCAGTTTTAAACCGCGGTCCTGTCCAGTTCAATTAGTTCTTCTTGCTCCTGCAAAGTCATGTCCTTTCCGAAAAGAACAGATGAGCTATATGGGTTCCTCACCCAGTCCAATGAGTTAATGAAAGGACATCTTCTCCTCGAGGCTTTCCAAATGTTCCCCTATTATCTTGCACAACGCTGCATGTCCGTGACATTCTTGAGCACACTTCAGCACACTGGTCACAGTTGTATGGCTTCTCTCCTGTATTAATACACTGGTGTGTCTTTAACTCTCTTGACGTAGTGAAGTTCTTCCCACACCGATCACAGTGGTACGCCTTCTCTCCTGTATGAACACGTGTGTCACAGTGTTCTTGAGTGAGAGGGAACATGTCAAGCGATTTATTTTCCACGGGGAGACCATTGCACGGAATCCGTTTATATTGTCGGTGCTCATGAGTAGATTTTCACCCCGACCTTGCATCCGTGCATTACGTTCATTCAAATGATGAAAAATATCTGCGAGGTATGCCAGTTTTGCACACCATTCATCATTTTCCAACAGATGTGCATCTCTGTATTTCTCATCAGAACGTTTTAAGTTCGCCCCGCAGCTCATAGACACGGGCCGGTACTTTCCCACACGACAACCATCTCACCTCAGTATGGAGCAGTAAGGCCGCGTGGTCCGCTCCCGTCTCCTCACATAACGAGGCAAACAGGCGGCTCTTCAGGGGTCGTGTTTTGACAAAGTTAACCTTCCCCACCACAGCATTCAAGACTTCATTTAGGTCCGACGGTGAAGTTTTGGCAACAAGTGCCTCGCGATGTAGGAAGCAGTGTGTGATGCCCACTGCAGGGTGCATCTCTCTCACGCTGCTCACCAAGCCCTTGGTGCGCCCAACCATGGCTGCCGCTCCATCGGTGCAGACACTCACACACTTGTCCCTCTGAAGTCCTGCTTGTTCCAGGTATTCTGACGTGACCCCAAAGATTTCCTCCACGGTTGTTTTTTCGGGAAGCACCTTAAAGGCAAATCAAATCAAGCATTAGGCCTATTTATTATAAGAACATTTCTTGCAACTTAATGGGGTGATAGAAACAAAACACAAACCAAGAGAAACAACAGAACAAGCAATAAAAAGATGATGAAACAAATTTTGATTCAATTTAAAATAGCAGTAGCCCTACATAGCTAGCCTACCTCTCTGATGGCATCTCCATCACTAAGTTGCAGCGCAAATTTCCCACCGGAACGCAGCTTCTACAAAACGACACTTTCTATGTCTTCAGACATGTCATCGATGCGCTTGGAAATGGTGTTATCTGAGAGAGGGGCTTTGGCTATTTCTTTAGCAGCGTCCAGGCCAAGCATTGTACTCAACGATTGCTTGGCAGGCTGGTAGTATTACAGTCTCTGCCTCAGTGTGTGGCTTTTTCGCCTTTGCCACGATCTCTGCTACTTAGTAGCTAGCCTCAAGTGCTTTTGCAGACACTGATGTCTTCTTTCTCATTAAAGTGGCCTGCTTCTCTGTTTGACAGATCAAACGAACAAAATAATCTCTTCTTGTTTTGCAGTGACGGGTGTTTAGTGTTAAGGTGCTGTTTGAGCTTGCTAGGCACCATTGCACTGTTGCTTAGCTTTTCCCCACATAGCATACTACGCACATGGGAGCAGGGGTTGAGGGCTCCCCAGGGAAAGTGAACCCTAATGACATGCAGCTATCACTATATAGCCTTGAACAAATCTTTACTTTCTTTTTCACCCCACTTGTCGCGGTCTCTTCATTTTGGGTAGATTCCGGTCTGGGAGGACTTTGATCAGGAGGATCGGTAGATCTTTTCAGATATTGATCCATCTCCACGGTTGGTCACAGTGGCTAGCTGCTAATCCAACAGTAACGTTACGTGGCAGGTGAATCATGGGCAGATGCTGTGACTGTCAGCTGTCGTAATTTCTGTCTGCAGGTGCATCGGGGTCTGCTCGATTGCATAGCCTACATGTTGTATGATAGGCCGACAGAAATTTTGTAATTTGAAGACGGATGTAATTTGAAGAAAGAAACTGACCAAAAAGTTTTAATATTATTACTGACATTTGACATTACATTTGACTATTATCCACGGCACACCTGACAATCTCTCACGGCACACTAGTGTGCCGCGGAACACCGGTTGAAAAACACTGACATAGGGGATGAAATTCACATAGACAGGTCTTATATCTCTAATTCACACAGATTGACAGGTATAGACAGGTCTTATGTCTCTAATTCACACAGATTGACAGGTATAGACAGGTCTTATATCTCTAATTCACACAGATTGACAGGTATAGACAGGTCTTATATCTCTAATTCACACAGATTGACAGGTATAGACAGGTCTTATGTCTCTAATTCACACAGATTGACAGGTATAGACAGGTCTTATATCTCTAATTCACACAGATTGACAGGTATAGACAGGTCTTATATCTCTAATTCACACAGATTGACAGGTATAGACAGGTCTTATATCTCTAATTCACACAGATTGACAGGTATAGACAGGTCTTATATCTCTAATTCACACAGATTGACAGGTATAGACAGGTCTTATATCTCTAATTCACACAGGTCTTGGCTCTGGTGTGAGATCGTTTGTCTTCCACTTGAAAAACTCCACAGGGACTATAGAGTTAAATGAGAGGAGAGACTAAACACTTCCAAAACAGCAGGAGAATTCTAATGCCTCGGAGTGTGTGTGTGTGTGTGTGTGTGTGTGTGTGTGTGTGTGTGTGTGTGTGTGTGTGTGTGTGTGTGTGTGTGTGTGTGTGTGTGTGTGTGTGTGTGTGTGTGTGTGTGTGTGTGTGTGTGTGTGTGTGTGTAATGGTATGTCTGTATGACTAGACCCTCAGGTATATCTCTACTCAGTCCTGTCCTGCCTGTGTGTGCATCTCTCTAGCTCAACCACATCTTTCTGTCTCCTCATCTCTGCTGTTATTCTTCATCCTTTCCTCTACCCTCTCTCGCTCCTCTCTCTCTCTTCTCAATTTTCTTCTTTCTCTCCTCTCTCCTCTCTCTCCTCTCTCTCTTCTCGATTTTCTTCTTTCTCTCTTGTCTCTCCTCTCTCTTCTCTCTCTCCTCTATTTTCTTATTTCTCTCTTCTCTCTCCTCTCTCTTCTCTCCTCTCTCTCTCCCCTCTCTCCTCTCTCTCTCTTCTCTATTTTCTTCTTTCTCTCCTCTCTCTCCTCTCTCTCCTCTCTCTTCTCTCTCTCCTCTCTCTCCTCTCTCTCCACTCTCGTCTCTCTCTCTCGTCTCTCTCTCTCTTCTCTCTCCTCTCTCTCCTCTCTCTCCTCTCTCCTCTCTCTCCTCTCTCCTCTCTCTCCTCTCTCTCCTCTCTCCTCTCTCTCCTCTCTCTCTTCTCTCTCTCTTCTCTCTCTCTTCTCTCTCCTCTCTCTCCTCTCTCTCCTCTCTCTTCTCTCTCTTCTCTCTCTCCTCTCTTTCCTCTCTCTCCTCTCTTTCCTCTCTCTCTTCTCTCTCTTCTCTCTCTCCTCTCTCCTCTCTCTCCTCTCTCTCCTCTCTCTTCTCTCTCTCTTCTCTCTCTTCTCTCTCTTCTCTCTCTTCTCTCTCTCTTCTCTCTCTCCTCTGTCTTCTCTCTTCTCTCTCCTCTCTTCTCTATCTTTTCTCTCATCTCCTCTTCTCTCTCTTCTCTCTCTCCTCTCCTCTCTCTTCTCTCTCTCCTCTCTTCTCTCTCTTATCTCTTCTCTCTCTTCTCTCTCTCCTCTCTTCTCTCTCTCCTCTCTTCTCTCCTCTCTCTTCTCTCTCTCCTCTCTCCTCTCTCTTCTCTCTCTTCTCTCTCTTCTCTCTCTCCTCTCTCTTCTCTCTCTTCTCTCTCTCCTCTCTCTCCTCTCTCTTCTCTCTCTTCTCTTTCTTCTCTCTCTTCTCTCTCTCCTCTCTTCTCTCTCTCCTCTCCTCTCCTCTCTCTTCTCTCCTCTCTCTTCTCTCTCTTCTCTCTCTCCTCTCTCTTCTCTCTCTCCTCTCTTCTCTCTCTTCTCTCTCTCCTCTCTCTTCTCTCTCTTCTCTCTCTCCTCTCTCTTCTCTCTCTCCTCTCTTCTCTCTCTCCTCTCTCTTCTCTCTCTACTCTCTCTCCTCTCTCTGCTCTATCTAATTCTCTTTGTTTTCCTGTGTTCTCTCTCTAGTCTCTGTCTCAGAGATGACGTGTTGTACCAGCTCTGTGCGTGCATGCGCGTGTCGTGTGTGTGTGTGTGCATGCGCGTGTGTTGTGTGTGTGCGTGTGTGTGTGCACTTGAGCGTGTGTGGTGTGTGTGGGTGTGTGAATGCGTGTGTGACTGTGTGCGTGTGTGGGAGGAACAGCTCTTAATAGGCCTTCTCTCTGACACGTTAATGACCAGTTAGAGGATCTCCTCACAACAGGCCTCTGCTCTGCTGTCTCTCAGATAGACGGAGACATAGAAATACGCCACATGACTTCTCATCCTTTCATATGGAGCAGAAATATGCCACATGACTCCTCATCCTTTCATATGGAGCAGGAATACGCCACATGACTCCTCATCCTTTCATATGGAGCAGAAATACGCCACGTGACTCCTCATCCTTTCATGTGAATGTATAAAATGCCCGATGTGAGCGAATCCCAAATGAGTCCTCACTGTTTTAATGAAGACTCTGGCAGCGCCACGGTGATGTGAAATAAAGAGATAAACACTTCGGTGAGGTTCATGTTTTCTCCCTCTTCTTCATCGCCCCGTCTTCCTCCTCCTCCTCTCCCCCCTCCTCTCCCCCCTCCTCTCCCTCCTCCTCTCCCTCCTCCTCTCCCCCCTCCTCTCCCTCCTCCTCTTCCTCCTCCTCCTCTCCCTCCTCCTCCTCTCCCTCCTCCTCTCCCTCCTCCTCCTCTCCCTCCTCCTCCTCTCCCCCCTCCTCTCCCTCTTCCTCTCCCTCCTCCTCTCCCCCCTCCTCTCCCTCCTCCTCCTCTCCCTCCTCCTCTTCCTCCTCCTCCTCTCCCTCCTCCTCCTCTCCCCCCTCTCCCTCCTCCTCCTCTCCCCCCTCCTCTCCCTCCTCCTCCTCTCCCTCCTCCTCCCCCCTCCTGTCCCTCTTCCTCCTCCTCCTCTCCCCCCTCCTCCTCCTCCTCTCCCTCCTCCTCTCCCTCCTCCTCCTCTCCCTCCTCCTCCTCTCCCCTCCTCTCCCTCCTCCTCCTCTCCCTCCTCCTCTTCCTCCTCCTCCTCTCCCCCCTCCTCTCCCTGCCCCTCAGATGGCGTGTCATACGAGGTGAGCTGGTACCTGACCCACCTCCGCGGCGGCGCCGCCAGCACGCTGCTGGCCAGGATGGACCGTTTCGGCGTGGTCCGGAAGGGCGCCCGCAACTCCAGCAGCGACGTGTCCCTGGAGCGCCGCGGCGCGCACGCCTACGCCCTCCGCGTGCACGCCGCCCAGGACGGCGACGCGGGCGAGTACCACTGCCGCGCCACGCCCTGGTACCTGCTGGCCTCCACGGGGGCGTGGACGCAGGGCGCCGAGCTCACCTCCGCCAGGGCGTTCCTCAGCGTCCGCTTCGCCAGTGAGTACATCACTTCACGTACTGTGTGTGTTTGTGTGTGTTTGTGTGTGTTTGTGTTTTAGTGTGTGTGCAGTATATGAGTTATTGCACTTTGTCTTCAGCACCAGATTACGCTCTTAGTCACTTGTTTACACAAGGAGATGGAGATGCAATTGTGAGTTCTGGTGAGTTAAATGCAATATTGTAAGCCGCTTTGGATAAAAACTAAATGACTAATGTAGTGGGTGTGCATGTGTGTGTGTGTGGGGGGGGGGGGGGTAAATGTGTTTCAATGCTGTGTGTGTGTGTGCGTGCGTGTGTGTGTGTGTGGACATGAATAAATGATTGAAATGTGTGGTGTAATTGTGTCTTAATGCTGTGTGTGTGTGTGAGAGAGAGAGGGAGAGAGAACGAAAGAGAGGCACGTGTGTGTGTGTGTGTGTGTGTGCGTGCATACTGTATGCTGGGCGGTGTGTGTCCTGGCTCCTGACCCCCCCTCTCTGACCCCCCCAGTGTGGGAGTCTCTGAAGCTGCCGCTGCTGTACGGCGCCGGGGCGGCGGCGTCGGTCGGGCTGCTCTCCGTCCTCCTCGGCCTCGTCTGTGCCCACTGCTGCTGCCGCAACGCCGCCCACACTCCGCGCTCGCGCAACAAGCTCATCATGGACCACCTGGAGATGGACTGACACACGCTCACTCACGCTCACACGCACGCGTACGCGCACATAGACGCTCTCTGGGAGTCCGACACACACACACACACACACCCAGCCCAGTGAGCCTACTATGTGAGCACGCGCAGACATGTTACGACGGCAACGGCAGCTAATCGGACCAATCGCAGCGCTTCTTCTGGCGTGCCACTTGGGAACTTTTGACAGAACCAGTGGGAAACGAAAGGACTTCAGGAATGTGCGACTGTGTAGCAACACAGGGTGGAACCACTGAACTGAGTAAGCTGCTACGGAGGACTGTTCTATGCGTCTGCCTGCGTGAACGTGACCGTGAGGTATTGCACTAAAACCCTGGACTATACCATACTGGCTCTCCCTAACACTAGATTTTTGAAATTAAACTTTTTTTTTTCTTTCTTTTTTTTTCTTTTTTGAAGCTTTCTTTGGAGATATGTATGTATGTATGTTTTGCGTGTGGTCTGGGAGGAATACAGATGTGTTCCCGCCCCTTGATCCCTCCGCCTGCTCTCCTCAAGGTGATGTCATATTCAAGCTGATGTCATACAGTATCACTGTGACTCGACAGCTGGTTTCCTGGTGCACCTTGATGACATCAGCAGCAGAGACTATGGACAGCAGGCTTGAACCCCACACCCCCCTTACACTGCCTCGGGTGCTATCCCCACTGTGATTGATACTGTAGTCATAACAAGTGATAGTGATGTTGATGTGATGTTTAGCCTGGGGCTCGGCTGAGAGAATGGACAGGGACAAGTGACACGACTAGATGGCCGGAGGGAAGGCTCTGTCTTGGAGACGAGAACATCCCAGCTTGGATTAGTAGATAGTGTAATCAGGAAGCAAGTCAATATAGGAAGGAGCTTTTGGTCTGGACATGCTGACTCATGCTGATGGGCTTGGTGCTAACACTAACCCTGCTAACCCCTACCCTGCTAATCCTAGCCCTTCACCCAAACCCTGCTAACCCCAACCCTGTTAACCCTAACCTTGCTAACCCTAGTGCTAATCCTGCTAAGTGCTAACCCTAACCCTGCTAACCTAACGCTAACCCTGCTGCTAACGCTAACCCTGCTGCTTTCGCTAGCCCTGCTAACTCTAGCCCTGCTAACACTAGCCCTGCTAACCCTAGCCCTGCTAACTCTAGCCCTGCTAACTCTAGCCCTGCTAACTCTAGCCCTGCTAACTCTAGCCCTGCTAACCCTAGCCCTGCTAACTCTAGCCCTGCTAACTCTAGCCCTGCTAACTCTAGCCCTGCTAACCCTAGCCCTGCTAACTCTAGCCCTGCTAACTCTAGCCCTGCTAACCCTAGCCCTGCTAACTCTAGCCCTGCTAACTCTAGCCCTGCTAACTCTAGCCCTGCTAACTCTAGCCCTGCTAACCCTAGCCCTGCTAACCCTAGCCCTGCTAACCCTAGCCCTGCTAACGCTAGCCCTGCTAACTCTAGCCCTGCTAACCCTAGCCCTGCTAACCCTAGCCCTGCTAACTCTAGCCCTGCTAACCCTAGCCCTGCTAACCCTAGCCCTGCTAACCCTAGCCCTGCTAACCCTAGCCCTGCTAACTCTAGCCCTTCTAACCCTAGCCCTGCTAACCCTAGCCCTGCTAACTCTTAGGTCTTATAGGCCTTATATCCATCTACCACCTTCTACTGCTTTACACACTAAATCCAAATCTGTGTTCCAGTAGTGGCGCCTTCCTCTAGTCTCCTCTCCTTCACCAGCACTGAACACATTACACTTTTACTTTAGTAGCTGAATAGAGAGACCAGCGGAGAATGCCGAAGTTATCGAGTTACCAACCAGATTTACAGTATATTGTCCCAGTTTGCTCATATAACCCCTGATGTATAAACACTGAATGCACCACTGGCTGAAGAAAGTAGTCATTGTACCATAACAAAATCTCCCCCTAGCTTAGTAGGTCACAATCCCACAGAGATGGAGCAGATTCTCCTCTCCTCTTTCTCTCTCTTCATCCATCTTCTTTCAGTTCCCTCTCTGACCTAGAAGTTGTCTATCATACTATAGGGAGGCGTGTCCTGTGAGTGGGCCAGTGGCAGTGTGGCTCTGAGGGCTGTACTCCAGGTCCCCCCGGGCTTTTATCGGCCCGCCCCACGGTATTCAGCTCTGGGACAAAGAGGCGCCCCCTCCCCCTACTAACGACCCACTAGGCCCGTTCCTCGAGTCCTGGGCAGTTGATATCCTGTCTCTCCATACACACAAACTGACACACACATAGTGGACACCGCTTATACTATACCCCCGCCCACATCCTCCAACTTCCTCCAACAGGCACACACACACACACAAGCCTGGCACAAAAACAACACACACACATACAAGCCTGGCACAAAAACAACACACACACACACACATACAAGCCTGGCCCCAGCCCTGCTCATGAGAGGCCCATCAGAGAGTCTTCAGAGACCCCCATACGAGCCCTTTTTAGAGTCGTCACACACACATTTACAGACACCCTTCAAGCATTCTCGTCTATGAATGCAGATCTTGGAAGGAGCACCATATGTTGGGTTTGGAACTAGGCCTGGTTTTTTTAACCCTCCATCGCCCCCAACAGGAGGAAAGTTGCAGAACCAGTCAGTAGATGAGGCCAAGACTCTCAGATGACCCCCAATAATAACAGAAACACCCCCCCATAACAAGACACTGCAAGCGTTTATGAAACTCATGCTCCTACTGTGTGTGGTTGTTTTTATTGTGATGAATGTTTTTAAATAGGTTTTTATGTCCTTTTTTGTAAATGAGTAGTGATGTGAATCTGATCTGATGTGAACATTGTGTGGTTGTGCTCCTCTGGGTGCTGATCAGTCAGGTTTTTATATGATCCACAGACGCTTCCATCCCTCTGACAAACCTCACATGTTTCTGCCAGACAATAAATGTTTTATAACAGTGCGCTGGACTCAGGCTGGTCTGTTTTCTCCATCTCTTTCTCTTCTCTCTCTCCCTCCCTCCCTCCCTCTCTCTCTCCCTCTCTCTCTCTCTTGTCGTTCTTCAGGGAATACGCCTCAATGTCTGCCCTGTCTCTTCCCTGTCAGTTGGAAATGCAGATGAGTTTCATGTTTGGAGCTGAGATTCTTCTATCAAGCTTCGGTCTCTGGTGGATTTTCACGTTCTCTCTCTTCTCATTTTGTCTATTCCTCTTCTTTATTCTTTCTGTCTCTCTCACTCTTCTCTCCCTCACTTTCTCCTCTTAACTTTCTTCATCGCCTCTCTCTCTCTCTCTCTCCCTCTCCCCCTCCCTCCCCCTCTCCTTCCTTCTTTCTCTCTCTCTCACAAGCGCTTTGACTGACCCAGTTTTTTGGTGATGTATTTTCTGTCTCTGTCTGTCTGTGTGTGTGCGTGCGTGCGCATGCGTGCGTGTGCGAGAGAGAGAGAGAGATCATGTACCAGTGCTTGGTTTGAGCTTTGACCCCAGTGTCAGACTTCCTGTTTGTGGGCCTCTTATCTGCTCAGAGACGGCCTGCCGTCTGAGATCCGGTGTTAGTTTTGTCAGCAAATTTTGATTTAGTTTTAGTCATAGTCTTTTGACTACATTTCTATTTAGTTTGTCATGTTTTAGTCAGCTGAATTGTTTTAGTTTTACTCTTGGGAAACCTATTAGACTGGTGGACAAAGCTTCTGCCTGTGTTTGATGTTTTTTCAGCGTGAGCCAAGGCTTTCACAGAAATCTCAGCAATCTGATTGGATCTCTTCCCAAATCGTCCCTCCCCAACATTTTCTCGTCTAGTTTTTATTTGTTGATGAAAATGTCAATAGATTTCGTCATACATTTTGTCATAATGAATTTGTTTTTATTTAGTTATCGTCTCGTGACGATAACTACGACGCTAACTAAATAAAGGTCATCGACGAATACTTTCCGTCATCGTTTTCTTCAACGGAATTAACACTGGTGACGCCGGACCCTGGCGGGGCTTCTCTGAGCAGGATGAAGGGGCACCTCAGACAAATACACACAGTCGTGAGGCCTTGAGAAGCGTTAAGGCTGTGAGGTCCACAGAGGACGTGCTGGTAGAGATGGGTTCTGCACACGGGCTTCAGCAGGGCTGTCTGGCTGCGGGGAGCCAGGCTGGGGCAGAGTCCAGAGGGGTCTCCTGGTAAAGAGCCAGTCTCCTGGTAAAGAGCCAGTCTCCTGGTAAAGAGACAGTCCCCAGAGTCCAGAGGGGTCTCCTGGTTAAGAGCCATTCTCCTGGTAAAGAGACAGTCCCCAGAGTCCAGAGGGGTCTCCTAGTTAAGAGCCAGTCTCCTGGTAAAGAGCCAGTCTCCTGGTAAAGAGCCAGTCTCCTGGTTAAGAGCCAGTCTCCTGGTAAAGAGCCAGTCTCCTGGTAAAGAGCCAGTCTCCTGGTTAAGAGCCAGTCTCCTGGTAAAGAGCCAGTCTCCTGGTTAAGAGCCAGTCCCCAGAGTCCAGAGGGGTCTCCTGGTAAAGAGCCAGTCTCCTGGTTAAGAGCCAGTCCCCAGAGTCCAGAGGGGTCTCCTGGTTAAGAGCCAGTCTCCTGGTTAAGAGCCAGTTCTTGGTTAAGAGCCAGTCTCCTGGTAAAGAGCCAGTCTCCTGGTAAAGAGCCGGTCTCCTGGTAAAGAGCCGGTCTCCTGGTTAAGAGCCAGTCTCCTGGTAAAGAGCCAGTCTCCTGGTAAAGAGCCGGTCTCCTGGTAAAGAGCCAGTCTCCTGGTAAAGAGCCGGTCTCCTGGTTAAGAGCCAGTCTCCTGGTATAGAGCCAGTCTCCTGGTTAAGAGCCGGTCTCCTGGTTAAGAGCCGGTCCCCTGAGTAAATGTTAAACTTGAGAGGGGGAGCGCCTGGGTGAGTGGGGGGAGGGGTGGGGGTGGAAGGGTCGGAATGCAGCGATGACTCGTCAACACCTCCTCCTCGCCATGGCAACTATGTCAACAGACTGCGGGGTGTGAGGTTGAGGGGGAGGTGGTGTATGTGTTCGGGGGGGGCGGGGGTGTCTGGAGGGGATGGAGGAAGCTGAGCATAGAAGATATCTGACCTGCTTCCCCCATATTAGTCTGGCCTCTGGCGCTCGGGGGGAAACGGCCTATATTACCATCTCCTGCTGGATACCCTACATGGCTGCATGACAAGTGGTCACACACTTATACACACAGGAATGATCGCATACTCACACACACACCTACATTGTGGTCGTGTCACACACACACAGATGGCCCAGTGCAGCGTGCCTTGTCCTTGTATGGCTGTGTGTGTGTGTGTCTATGCCATGGTAGGTGTCCAGCCGGCATCCACAGGACAGCCGTCTCCCTGTGCCGGCCTCTGCTGGGTCCTCGCGGGTCCGTGACAGCAGCCTCCGTTATACCTTCCTCGGACAAAACGCAGAGGGTGCATCTTATAGTCACCCTGTCTCCTCCTTCCTCTGCCCTGATGTTCACTGAGCCTGTAGAACCACCACCATCACATTAGAAAACAGGTCACATGGGGGCTACCGTCTGCCTGCTTCGATACCTGCAGCTTCCTTGTGTCTGCCTGGTCTAGAGTCTGTTTAGACCAGGTGTCCTGTGTTATCCAGCCGTGAGCTCTGTGTCTCCGAGATGCTCAGGATGGCTCAGTGAACCAGGGCCTGGTATTGGATGAACCCTGTAGTACTCACTCACAGGCTATACGGCTGTGTCCCATTCCGCCATACTGCCTACCTACACTTGTTATTTGTCCTTGATAAGCGAGGGGAATGTGAGTGAGCCTGAGGACTAGGAGCTGCCTGTCCTGTTCTGCGCTGTGAGAGTGTGAGGGTCGCGTTTCAGTTCAACATGCTGCCAGTCACTTCCTTCCTGTCACTTCCTCTCTCTCTCCACTCACTTCCCTGTTCCTGACCGTCTCTCTTGTCTTTTAATCCTCCTCTCTCTCTCTCTCTCCCTCTCTCCTCTGTCTCCCCTCTGTCACAGACCCTGGCCTCCCTCTCTCCCCACCCCTCTGTTAAAGCAGCTGACTATTCTCTGTTGCTCTGCAGCCAGTGAGTGGATCAGATATCAGATGGATGCTCACAACTTGACTTGGAGAGGAAGAGGAAGTTCTAGTGCGTATAGTCTCATGCTCACATGTGAATGTATTGGGAGAGGTCTGGTTTGAATTTGTGCTCTGTGTTCCTAACAAACAATGTGTACTTTGTATTTTTATTGTATTTTATATTTATTTGTATTTTACACAGTACTTATAGTTGTTATAGTTTTGTATCTGTTTTTTATATATTTTTTATATAATATACAAGTACACAATTGATCATAGAGATCCATTAAATGGTTAGCTGTGACTTAGCTGTGACATGAGTAATCAAGACTCCAGACTGAAGATGTGTTTATTGCCATGTATCTGGTTCACACATACTAGGAATGTGACTAGAGTTAAGACATGCAGGTGACATAGGACAGGGGGCTGGACATGACAGTGCAAACCAGTATAAACAACAGGGCAAATACAAAATACAAAAAACAGCGCCGCAAAATGCAGTGCAATGTATAAATTACACTATACAGTAAAAATAAATAAATAAATAAAGGGGGAGGCACAATTATAGTATGTGTGATATAGAGAATGGTGAGTGTATGTACAGTGTGTACAGATTGTAGTGTGGTGGGTGAGCGGTGTTATGTGCAGTGAGTGCAGTGTGTGTGTGCCTGTGCCATTTAAGTTATGTAACAATCAGGGGTCGTGTGCAAGTGGTGGGTATAGAGTCAGTGTGTGTGTGTGTGGGGGTGGGGGGGGGGGGGACTCAAGCCTTGTTGATGAGTCTGATGGCCGTGATAAAGAAGCCGTTTTTGTGGTGAGAGCACTAATATCTCAAGAGTGCAAAGTCTGTCAACATGTTGATATGGGCCGTTGTATATGATGGCAAATAACCTTATAATGGGTCAGATAAATACCAGACTACTCCTGCTTGTCTGATGCTTAAAGTTTTGATTGATCACTCTAGAAAATGTGATTTATTATTTGAAAATAAGACTGCCTTACAACTATCGGTCTCAGAAACATCTCAGTGTCAAAAACCCTGGAACGTCCAAAGGATCCAACACTAACAATTTATTCCCATTTTAAAAAGCAATTCATCATGTGAGTGTGGCATTGTCCAGGACAGCGGAGGAGTGACGTGAACAGTAGACGAGTAGACATGTCTTCTTCTGCTTCCCACACTCATGGACTTCTGATGTGTAGGAAACGACTGAGAGACTGGGCTTCTGAGCGATGCTCTCCATGCGTAGAATCAACATGTTCCCCTTTTCTTTTTCTATCCATTTTCCCAGAGGCCTCTCCACTCCTCTTCACTGTTGCCTGGAGCAAAGGTTGAGATACAGTGCAAACACACTTGGTCTCTATGGTGGCCGTGGTCTTTGACCTTTTGTGTGTGTTTCTCCTCACGCCTAGAACTCAGTAGGACTGAGAATCATCCTAGAACTCAGTAGGACTGAGAATCATCCTAGAACTCAGTAGGACTGAGAATCATCCTAGAATTTAGTAGGACTGAGAATCATCCTAGAACTCAGTAGGACTGAGAATCATCCTAGAACTCAGTAGGACTGAGAATCATCCTAGAACTTAGTAGGACTGAGAATCATCCTAGAACTCAGTAGGACTGAGAATCATCCTAGAACTCAGTAGGACTGAGAATCATCCTAGAGCCCAGCGTACTAGGATTCTGCAGGGCCTCTATCCCTTCAGGTGTAGAGAGAGCGTCTCGGGTTAGAACAACGTAGAGCCCTTGCTTTGCGTCCAAATATAGGGAGTCAGTTTATTTTCTCTTTTTATTATTTCCTGTAGCCCCACAGCGGTGACCGAACATTTATATACAGTAGTATGTTAAAGCTCTGTGGTGGGTTAGAGACAAGTCTGTAGCAGTTGATCTTGCATCGGCAGTCAGGGACACAGAGGGTGAAGTATCACGACACCCACACCTGCCTGCCACTCTAGATCCCTATCTCTCCGTCACTTCCTCTGACAGAGTAACCGTGGCGAATAGTTTCCTGAACATATGTTTCCTTCCCCCACTCTCACAAATATGGCATAACAGTCATTTTGAAAAGGGCTTGTTTTAGTTTGCTAAGCAACACTGCCATCTAGTGTCTAAAATCAAAAACTGGGTTAGATGAGGGGTGAACCAGAATCAGAAACCTTTTATTGCCATGCAGTTTTACAACGTGCTCGGAATTTGCCTTCCAGCGAGGTGCATAACATTTAGACAACATTGGACAGGGTGCAGGAGCGAGACAGGACATTGCAAGGACAGGTCAGTGCAAGGACAGGGCAGGACAGGGCAAGGACAGGACATTGCAAGGACAGGACAGTGCAAGGACAGGACAGGACAGTGCAAGGACAGGGCAGGGCAAGGACAGGACAGTGCAAGGACAGGACAGGACAGGACAGGACAGTGCAAGGACAGGACAGTGCAAGGAAAGGGCAGGGCAAGGACAGGACAGTGCAAGGACAGGACAGTGCAAGGACAGGACATTGCAAGGACAGGACAGTGCAAGGACAGGACAGTGCAAGGACAGGACAGTGCAAGGACAGGGCAGTGCAAGGACAGGACAGTGCAAGGACAGGGCAGTGCAAGGACAGGACAGTGCAAGGACAGGACATTGCAAGGACAGTGCAAGGACAGGACAGTGCAAGGACAGGACAGTGCAAGGACAGGACAGTGCAAGGACAGGACAGTGCAAGGACAGGACAGGACAGGACAGTGCAAGGACAGGACAGTGCAAGGACAGGACAGGACAGGACAGTGCAAGGACAGGACAGTGCAAGGACAGGACAGTGCAAGGACAGGACAGGGCAAGGACAGGACAGGGCAGTGCAAGGACAGGACAGGACAGTGCAAGGACAGGACAGGACAGTGCAAGGACAGGACAGGGCAGTGCAAGGACAGGACAGGACAGTGCAAGGACAGGACGAGAAAGGACAGGGCAGTGCAAGGACAGGGCAGGACAGTGCAAGGACAGGACAGTGCAAGGACAGGACAGTGCAAGGACAGGGCAGGACAGTGCAAGGACAGGACGAGAAAGGACAGGGCAGTGCAAGGACAGGGCAGGACAGTGCAAATGGCAAGTTGGCAAAAAGCTAGTGCAAAGAAATGAGGATAAGTTAAGAAAAGAACAATATACAAAAGTAGTGCAGTCAGTGTATATACGGTGAGTATGCAGAGTGTGTGAGTAGGCGAGTGCGTGTGTATGTGTATGTATATGTGTGTGCAGCGTGAGGTGTGAGTGCGGTGCGTCCTATACATACATTCAGGTCCCATACATACATACATATTCATTCATTCATTCATTCATTCATTCATTCATTCATTCATTCATTCATTCATTCATGACAGTGTCTCTCAGAGGTGATGGAGTCTGTGGTGTGGGGAGGGGGGGGGGCTTGTTGAAGAGGCTGATGGCCGTGTGGAAGAAGCTGCATCTGTGGCGTGCAGACATGGTCCTGATGGACCGCAGCCTCCTGCCTGAGGGGAGGGGCTCAGAGAGATTATGGCCGGGGTGGGAGGGGTCAGGCGTGATCTTCCTGGCCCGCTTCAGGCTCCTGGAGTTGTGCAGGACCAGGAGGGAGGGCAGGTTGCAGCCAATCACCTTCTCAGCAGATCGGATGACGCGCTGCAGTTTGGCCCTGTTCTTGGCTGTAGTGGCAGGGTACCAGATGGTAACGGAGGAGGTGAGGATGGACTCAATGATGGAGGAGTCGAGAGTACCCTTATTTCCTTTGGTTGGCTGAATTTCTTCAGCTTCCTCAGGAAGTTCCTGACCAGGACCTGAACTGAGCACTTGGACTTGGTCCCCGGGCGCCATGAACGATGTCCCTGGAGGAGGACATGAACGATGTCCCTGGAGGAGGACATGAACGATGTCCCTGGAGGAGGACAGCTTGGATGGGAAGAATGCAGGGGACGATTTTCAACCGCGACCCCTGACCCCTGTGTGCCGTGTCGCCACTCACTATATGTAATGTGTGTTCACTGTGTGGCAGGACAAAGCCCCCCCCCCCCCCCTTGGGTCCTGTAATTAGTCATTTGAAACTACAGTCCCTCCCTATCTACAGTCCCCCCCTATCTACAGTCCCCCCCTATCTACAGTCCCCCCCTATCTACAGTCCCCCCCTATCTACAGTCCCTCCCTATCTACAGTCCCCCCCTATCTACAGTCCCCCCCTATCTACAGTCCCTCCCTATCTACAGTCCCTCCCTATCTACAGTCCCCCCCTATCTACAGTCCCTCCCTATCTACAGTCCCCCCCTATCTACAGTCCCTCCCTATCTACAGTCCCCCCCTATCTACAGTCCCCCCCTATCTACAGTCCCTCCCTATCTACAGTCCCTCCCTATCTACAGTCCCTCCCTATCTACAGTCCCCCCCTATCTACAGTCCCCCCCTATCTACAGTCCCCCCCTATCTACAGTCCCTCCCTATCTACAGTCCCTCCCTATCTACAGTCCCCCCCTATCTACAGTCCCCCCCTATCTACAGTTCCTCCCTATCTACAGTTCCTCCCTATCTACAGTCCCCCCCTATCTACAGTCCCCCCCTATCTACAGTCCCCCCCTATCTACAGTCCCCCCCTATCTACAGTCCCCCCCTATCTACAGTCCCTCCCTATCTACAGTCCCTCCCTATCTACAGTCCCCCCCTATCTACAGTCCCTCCCTATCTACAGTCCCCCCCTATCTACAGTCCCTCCCTATCTACAGTCCCCCCCTATCTACAGTCCCCCCCTATCTACAGTCCCTCCCTATCTACAGTCCCTCCCTATCTACAGTCCCTCCCTATCTACAGTCCCCCCCTATCTACAGTCCCCCCCTATCTACAGTCCCCCCCTATCTACAGTCCCTCCCTATCTACAGTCCCTCCCTATCTACAGTCCCCCCCTATCTACAGTCCCCCCCTATCTACAGTTCCTCCCTATCTACAGTTCCTCCCTATCTACAGTCCCCCCCTATCTACAGTCCCCCCCTATCTACAGTCCCCCCCTATCTACAGTCCCTCCCTATCTACAGTCCCTCCCTATCTACAGTTCCTCCCTATCTACAGTCCCTCCCTATCTAGTCCCTCCCTATCTACAGTTCCTCCCTATCTACAGTCCCTCCCTATCTACAGTCCCTCCCTATCTACAGTTCCTCCCTATCTACAGTCCCTCCCAAGCCCCCAGGATTCGAAATCTAAAGTGAAGGCCTATTGAACCGCGCCATCTTGGCTAGATTTGTAGTCACTTGGCTATTTCCGGTGACTTTTGACATGCGCAGTTGAGCTTCTCTGGCCGACGCGCGTCCACGAAAAAGTTCACATTTATCTGAAATGTAGACGCGCGTTCCCGGCTCTCTTGGCTCTCCCCGCTTTGATTTAGCAATGAAAACCGGCTTGCATATTAACCTGTTTTTGTCAAATATATCAATTGGAGAAATTATTTTTTGATCCTGGCATCTTAGTTTTAACAGGTTAAATATAATTGAACATGTTTTGTTTGCTAGTAGATGGTATTCATTCCGTTCGCGATAACGTTATTGCAGCCAGGCTAAATTCCTCCAGGGAGCCAGTGACCGGCGAGTTGAAGAGCTTCACTCCCCGCCAGCAGGAGCTTTGGCCGCGGCTACCGCATCTCGGATAACCCGCTGAGTTCCTGGCTGCTATTTCACACTCGCCCTTGATCAATCCCAATACCGATCCATGGTAACAATGAATCAATCGTTCAGATCAGATCGGAAGTGCTGCATGCATGTTACAACATCATTGTTACCTTTATTAACATAACCATAGCCTACATTTATCTCTCTAACGTTAGGCTATCCATCTTACACCAGTCGGCCATTCGATAGCTTGAAGCGGTCAACGCCAACGTTGACTGAAAACACCCAAACTCAGTGTATCGTTTCATCTTCATGCTACACATCAACTCCTTTACATTGTATGTGAATAAATTCCTGTTATTCTAAAAATATCCCATTTCTGTCCATTCCTGGAAAAGGCTAATAATTGCTGTCAAATGATCACTCCAGTTTATCACCGTATCCCACTACCATTTCAACTATGCACAGGAGGTTGTCTTGTGGTCATTTTCATTAAAAAATGATTAGCCTGATCAGTTTGTTGTATGTATTAAGCCCTTTTTGAGCGGTATGCTTGTATTAATAGCTTATAGCTTGCCATACTCACCAACCTTGGGACCTCAGAAATAGGGAGCATTTCCAAACCAAATTGCGGGGGGGGGGCATTAAAAGCATTACAAATTAGACATTAAAAGCATTAAAACGAAATGTGAAACATTATATATATATATATATATATATATATATATATATATGTGTGTGTATGGAGCAATTGTTTTTAATGTCCGACTTTTGTCTGTGCTGTTCAGTAAATGTGCATCTGTCCTAATTTATTGTAGCCTATCTATCTACTACACAACCTAGTTCAAATTTATGAATCTCCCGCGGAAGTCAGGAGGGTTGGCAAGTAGGCTATGGTCACTGCTCCCCAGTAAAATTGAATAATTGAGGGGTTACTTACAGTACAAAAAAGTACAGCATTTGTAGAACTCGGATGATACTACATAAATTGCCATGCAAAGCCAGAGACTGTTGCTTGTAGACGACAAGACTGCTGTAACCATTCAAATGTGGAGGCTACACTGCATTGAAGGTGGGTTGGCTTACTTGACACAGAACACAGAAAACGGACACCACAAAAAAGGGCTTAAAGCAGGTCCTAAACAGCAGCAGGTCTGGTTGAGGTGTGAACTGGTCTCCTAAAAATGGCTTGAGCTGTGAGGATAAGAGGAGGCACACTGTTTCTGTTATTACATTTCAATAATAGAATATGACACACAAACCACATACATACACACATACACATACAGCCCGTCTTGGTTTAAAGCCCACTCACCAACGTCAAGGTGCAAGCCTATCGAGTGGGAACACGAGACCAATCACGAACAGGACAAACTCAGACGGGACAACACAGCATACAAATAATCAAGGAATATGTATGTTGTCATGCTGTTTCACATTTCGTTTTAATGCTTTTAATGTCTAATTTGTAATGCTTTTAATGCCCCCCCCCGCAATTTGGTTTGGAAATGATCACGCCGCGGGAGATTCATAAATTTGAACTAGGTTGTGTAGTAGATAGGCTACAATAAATTAGGACAGATGCACATTTACTGAACAGCACAGACAAAAGTCGGACATTAAAAACAATTGCTCCATACACACACATATATATATATATATATATATATATATATATAATGTTTCACATTTCGTTTTAATGCTTTTAATGTCTAATTTGTAATGCTTTTAATGCCCCCCCCCGCAATTTGGTTTGGAAATGCTCCCTATTTCTGAGGTCCCAAGGTTGGTGAGTATGGCAAGCTATAAGCTATTAATACAAGCATACCGCTCAAAAAGGGCTTAATACATACAACAAACTGATCAGGCTAATCATTTTTAATGAAAATGACCACAAGACAACCTCCTGTGCATAGTTGAAATGGTAGTGGGATACGGTGATAAACTGGAGTGATCATTTGACAGCAATTATTAGCCTTTTCCAGGAATGGACAGAAATGGGATATTTTTAGAATAACAGGAATTTATTCACATACAATGTAAAGGAGTTGATGTGTAGCATGAAGATGAAACGATACACTGGTGTTTTCAGTCAACGTTGGCGTTGACCGCTTCAAGCTATCGAATGGCCGACTGGTGTAAGATGGATAGCCTAACGTTAGAGAGATAAATGTAGGCTATGGTTATGTTAATAAAGCTAACAATGATGTTGTAACATGCATGCAGCACTGCCGATCTGATCTGAACGATTGATTCATTATTACCATGGATCGGTATTGGGATTGATCAAGGGCGAGTGTGAAATAGCAGCCAGGAACTCAGCGGGTTATCCGAGATGCGGGAGCCGCGGCCAATGCTCCTGCTGGCGGGGAGTGAAGCTCTTCAACTCGCCGGTCACTGGCTCCCTGGAGGAATTTAGCCTGGCTGCAATAACGTTATCGCGAACGGAATGAATACCATCTACTAGCAAACGAAACATGTTCAGTTATATTTAACCTGTTAAAACTAAGATGCCTGGATTAAAAAATAATTTCTCCAATTGATATATTTGACAAAAACAGGTTAATATGCAAGCCGGTTTTCATTGCTAAATCAAAGCGGGGAGAGCCGAGAGAGCCGGGAACGTGCGTCTACATTTCAGATAAATGTGAACTTTTTCGTGGACGCGCGTCGGCCAGAGAAGCACAACTGCGCAAGTCAAAAGTCACCGGAAATAGTCAAATGACTACAAATTTGCCAAGATGGCGCGGTTCAATAGGGCTTCATTGTTGATAGCGGCCAGTGAATGGAGTGGCTGTATCCAGTTATATTAATACATCCATGGTCCCTCCCTATCTACAGTCCCTCCCTATCTACAGTCCCTCCCTATCTACAGTCCCTCCCTATCTACAGTTCCTCCCTATCTACAGTTCCTCCCTATCTACAGTCCCTCCCTATCTACAGTTCCTCCCTATCTACAGTCCCTCCCTATCTACAGTCCCTCCCTATCTAGTCCCTCCCTATCTACAGTTCCTCCCTATCTACAGTCCCTCCCTATCTACAGTCCCTCACTATCTACAGTTCCTCCCTATCTACAGTTTAATGTTCAGTCTTCTTCTGCGTTTGTTATTGGTGGTGCACCCTCCAATCACTGCACCCACTAGGGCCACCGCAACATTTAGGGCTGTTATACAGGCCAACTGACGTGACTTTAAACTGCTAAAGTGCTCTGCCGATGGTAAAGGTGTTTGCACAGGATTCTTTTGCCCTGGTCTATCTCTGCGTGCCAGTACCCACTCCTTAGACCCACACAGCTGAAACATTTGGAACCGTCCTTGCAGTCCAGGGCCTCATCGATGCGGAGGAGTGGATATAAATCCGTTCAGGTCAGATCGTTGAGGAACCATCCTCCTGGTTTACCAGCAGTGCAGGAGGCGCCCCGGGACTATGGGGGGGTTCAATGATGCCTGCGGCCGCCATCTCCTGGGTCTTGGCCTATGCCACTTGAAACGTCATCAGAGGGAGATGGCATGCTTTCTGAAGGACTGGCGTCGCATTACCAATGTTTTCTGTAAGTGCCAACTTCTGACTATTGATGGTAAATAATATTTATTTGCCTCACGTTTTTCTGTCAACCATTAGCCTATGTTTCTCAATGAAACTGTGGACATAGTTATGAACTGAGTAGTCGTACTACTCAGTAGGCCTACCTACCCAGCAGGGAATGTTCCCACAACATTGGCGAACATTCCCAACACGTTCTGCTAATGTTTTCACATTCTTAGAGCATTTTTAGAACAAATGGTACAAACAAAGGGCTGGGTAGCCCTTGTATCTGTATAATACACATTGAAAAAAAACTTATTTCAGTGAGTGGGCCTTTGAAAGCATGCATTTTTAAAGGCGTGCATGGTCTACACCCATTTGTCACGCCAAGGAGAAAACCTATTTTCTTTTGCCTTGAAACCTATTCAGTTGGATTCCTTGACCCCAAAATTATTTGACACCAATTTTTTTCATTATAGCCTATAACGGTACCAAAGATAAGGGGTCGGGTGTAGGCCTAGGTACTTACTGTACACCAAATGGGACCTTTGCATCATGACTTGAAGTCGAAAGTCACTTAAACCAGCAGTGTTCTGTGCCCTCGTGACCCAATTGTGTTGAGGATTTTTTAGAGGCAACACCGGTGCGTTTCAGGGGGTGTGGTTACGTCTTCTAGGCTACTCTCATTGATATAGTGAATGAGTAGACTGGCGTTTTAGTTAAAATTACACATGTATGACATCCTCATTCACCGAGGAGCGTGATTTAATCACTAAGCCAAACATTTGTGAAAAACATTTAACTGGAAATGTAATGCTACATTCACGCATGTGTCATGTTACTGATAAACCACCTCAAATGTAGGCTATACTTCAACTAGGCGTTTTGTGCAAGGCACCATGAATGTGCGCCTTTCATTCCTAATCCTAATCACTGTAGTCTGCCTGTAAATTTTTAAGATCTGAAGATCTGAAGATTTTTAAGATCTGAATGATAGAATTGTCCAGCGTTGTCCAGTAGCCTATGAATGTACCCACGCACTCAGCTGCAAACAGCACCCCCTTATTGATAAACATAAACATATCTATGAATACACATGCATCAAAATACTTAATGCAAACGCTGATGATTTCTCTTAAAGGACTATGCTCGTTTTTGACAACCTGGACCTTATTTACGACATATTATAAGAAGTTTGACTCACCCAGATCACTTTTGTGTTGTTCGGAGGCCTGTAGAAGAAATTTAAAATCCAGCGCGAGCCAGTATATCCATGTAATGGCGGCGCACGGGGCATAGGGAATGCAGCTTCTCAAAATCCATTTTCGGCCGCTAAACGGTTGTTTTCATCAATCACATTGCATGAATCGACAGTTGATATTCCTCTACGCGAGCCATTCTTTCGGTTGGTTTTCAAATACGTGGTCTGTAGCCACTGTAATATGATCTTTACAAGCCTCTCCCCCACTTGCTCCAGCACGCATGCGCACAGGCCAGCGCGCAGCCTGCTATTCTCCGGCTCACATTCTCTGCGCTACGATCGTAGTTGGTGCCGAGAATATTGTCGTCGTCATTCGTCAGCAACAATCCGATCGTAGCGCAGAGAATGTGAGGGAGCATAGCCAGTGTAAAGATCATATTACAGTGGCTACAGACCACGTATTTGAAAACCGAAAGAATGGCTCGCGTAGAGGAATATCAACTGTCGATTCATGCAATGTGATTGATGAAAACAACCGTTTAGCGGCCGAAAATGGATTTTTAGAAGCTGCATTCCCTTTGCCCCGTGCGCCGCCATTACATGGATATACTGGCTCGCGCTGGATTTTAAATTTCTTCTACAGGCCTCCGAACAACACAAAAGTGATCTGGGTGAGTCAAACTTCTTATAATATGTCGTAAATAAGGTCCAGGTTGTCAAAAGCGAGCATAGTCCTTTAAGAAACGAGAGGTTATGTGATAACTGATCAGCAAAACAACTATTGAAGCAGCTATAGGCCTAATAATTTCCTCACCACTTGTGACCGAGGCGTGTACCTAGGCTACGTCACAGCCGAGCGGCGGGGTGATATAGATGGATGTTTCTGATCCGATCCACCTGTACCTGCATGGTCATCTCCTGCTACCAGACGCAACTGATGCGACCGACCGACCCGCCAAGCTCAAATATTAACAGTCAGGGTTAACCACGGTAGGTGAAATCATCGATACTATTCTCTAATAACAGCTGGGAAGTCTTTAGAGTCTTGTAGATAGCAGGTATGATATTGTCACAGGAAGAAGATGCTCTGTGCTAAAAGCGCTCTTGTCACGCCTGTAAAGACAGTTGATTTTACATCGTCCCATTGGGGCACCTAGGCTACGAGGTGAATTGTGAGCGTTTACGGCTAACGCGTGTTCCAGAACATATTTTCACAAGAAACAAACTGATCTAGGTGAGAGACCATGGCGGCACTCTTTCTGGAACACCAGTCCATCACTGTTCATAAACAAATTATAAAGTTACAGTAAATTCCTTTATTTTCCAAAAGGTCTGTGGGATTGTAGCTACTTCCATGGTCTTGGATTGAGGTCAAAGGTTCCAAAGCATTAGGACGAAAAGTTTGTCTTTTACTGCACCACTGCAATTACATTTATTTGTTTAAAGTCATTACTCATATTACAACATAGGTAACGTGTACGAATATATGTGATAACGTATATATGTCTATTCTTCTTTGGTGTAGTGGAAAGACCAAGATGTTTTGTGTAGTGGAAAGAGCAAGTTAGAAAATTAGCATAGGCTACACAAAATATTTCCCTTAAGTCTCTGGTGGCTAAGTAGGCTAGTATTATGAAGCAAATGCTATTACTATATTGTCTGGTAGCACTACAGGAGCCCTGACACTCTACTGCTGGGCTACTCTGCTAAACCTGTTGGCCTGTTACTACGCTTGGAGTGAGGGATGTTCCCTGTAATGTTTTCATCTCTCCAGTCCTGTTCTCTTTCATCTGTCTTTGTAGTATGATGCCCGTCAGGGCCCATGGCCGTTCTGCCTGTGCCTGTACTACTCATTACAAATTCCTTATAAATTCCCTATTTCTACGCATTATTACATGTGTGTGTGTTTGTTGCAGGTTTGTCTACACAGATGAGCAACGTCTCTGAGGGAGGAGGTCTGGAGTCGACCCCGACATCAAATTAGAACAATTATAATTCATGTAGCAGAACCAAACTTATCATAGCAATATAACAAAATAGATATACCACAGCTTCAAGGGGAAGAAATCTACTGAGCTACTTGAACTCTCCATTACTGCATTTTCAAGAGCCTAAAGATGTCTGCCACCATGGACAAAGTGGACGTCCTGCTTGTGGCGCTGTACTTCGTCCTGGTCCTCACGGTGGGCTTCCTGGCCATGTGGCGGAACAGCAGAAGCACCGTGAGTGGCTACTTCCTCGCCGGCCGCTCCATTAACTGGGCGATGGTCGGCGCGTCTCTGTTCGTCAGCAACATCGGCAGCGTGCACTTCATTGGCCTGGCGGGCTCGGGAGCGGCGAGCGGGTTAGCGGTCGCCACCTGGGAGTTCAACTCCCTGCTGCTGCTCCAGCTGCTGGGCTGGGTCTTCGTCCCGGTCTACCTCCTTACCCTGCTGCTCTACATCTTCACCAAGCTCTCCGTGGCCCTCTACTCCGGGGCGCTCTTCATCCAGGAGTCGCTCGGGTGGAACCTCTACCTGTCCATCATCCTGCTCATCTCCATGACGGCGCTGATGACGGTCACCGGCGGCCTGGTGGTGGTCATCTACACCGTGCAGGCCGTCCTGATGGGCGGGGGAGCGCTGTGCCTCGCCGTCATCAGCCTGGCCGAGGTCGGTGGACTGGAAGGCATGCGGACCAGATACATGCAAGCCACGCCGGACGTTGCCGCTGTACTGCTGGCCTCCTGCCACGTGCAGCCCAAGCCACAGTCTCTGCGCATCCTCCGAGGGCCCCTGGACCCGGACCTCCCCTGGCCGGGCTTCCTCCTGGGCCAGACGCCCGCCTCCATCTGGTACTGGTGCGCCGACCAGGTCATCGTCCAGAGGGTGCTGGCGGCCAAGAACATCGCCCACGCCAAGGGTTCCGCACTCATGGCCGGGCTCCTCAAGATCCTGCCCATGTTCATCATTGTCATCATCCCGGGGATGATCTCCCGGATCCTGTTCGCCGATCAGCTGGCCTGCATCAGCCCCGAGCACTGCCTGGAGGTGTGCGGCTCCAAGGTGGGGTGTAGCAACATGGCCTACACCCGGCTGGTGATGTCCGTCATGCCGGTGGGCCTACGAGGCCTTATGATGGCCGTGATGATCGCAGCCCTCATGAGCGACCTGGACTCCATCTTCAACTCGGCCAGCGCCATCTTCACCCTGGACATCTACAAGATGGCGCGCGAGCGGGCGTCCTCCGGGGAGCTGATGGTGGTCGGGAGGGTCTTCGTGGTCGCCATGGTGGTCATCAGCATCGCCTGGGTGCCCGTCGTCGTGGAGATGCAGGGGGGGCAGATGTTCTACTACATCCAGGAAGTGTCGGACTACCTTACCCCGCCCGTCGCCGCTCTCTTCCTGCTGGGCATGCTGCTGCAGCGCTGCAACGAGAGAGGTGCATTCTGGGGAGGCATGGTTGGGCTTCCCACGGGGGCGCTTAGGCTGGTCCTGGCCTTTGTGTACAAAGAGCCCCTTTGCAACCAGCACGATGAACGGCCGTCTTTTATAGGGACGTCCATTTCATGTACGTGGCAATGCTGCTGTTCTGGATCTCTGGGACAGTGATTGTGGTGGTCAGCCTGTGTACGGCACCACCCAGCGCAGAGCAGGTCCGCACAACCACTTACTGGGGGCCACGCCATGGGGCCACAACCCTGACCAGAGACAGAAACCAGGAGGAGATGGGTGAGCTCAGTCCCTCTAGCCAGGCCAACAGCAGCGGTCATGGCATTCTGGACAACCAATCACCCAGAGCTCTCCACAATGGCGCCAACGAGGTGGACGCCAGACTCTTGAATCAGACCGATAACGGTTACACCATACCCACAAGCCCAGAGCTCCAAAACGGCGGCCACAACATGACCGGCTCTGGGACGGTTGTGGAGGAAGACAGGGGGGAGTTCTGCTGCAGTGGTGGGGGAGGACAGAGCAGCGCCTGTGGGAGGGTGCTTGTGAAGAATATAGAGTAGTATGTATGTATACATCTCTGTATTGTATGGAGGCCTGCTGTGAAGAATATAGAGTAGTATGTATTATGTTACGGTGAATGTGAAAAAACGGGGAATGTGAGCTTTTCCGGGTTAATGTGCACATTCCCCGATCTCACGGGGAATGTAGGACAAACGTGTGCGTGTGCATGTGAGAAATTGGTTAGTATTTCTCACATCTCCCGCAAAGTCGGGGATTGTGCACATTAACCGGGAAATGAGTACAATTCCCGACCTTGCGCTAAATCTAGCAAAGTCCAACCGTATGCAAAACTTCTGCGCAGCCGGGTGATGGGAGGGGGATGCTACCGTGGGCTTATGCCAAAAGACAAGTGTGAGTTTGATGCATCCTCAACTAGATCATTTACAGTTAATAATAACAGTCCAGGGATGACTTTTTGACATGTATTTATTCTAGAAAACACAGCTTATTCTCACAATGAGATCTTAACATGATCAAACACACCTGTGTACTGAATCCTACTGTCTTATTGCAGCGTTGTGCTGCGCATATAGAGGCTATTGTGCTAAAATTATGACTACATTTCGGGGTGGGTGGAGGTGAACATATTAAGTCAAGTTATTATTTTCCTTTCATAATTCTGCAAAACATTCTGAAAGTTGTGTAAGCCTAATCATCACTGCAGTGGCATCTGCTCCACGGAATGTTGATCATCCCAGCACCTCGATCCGACCCAACTGCAGGAAGCATTGTGCATTTTTGGATTAAACAGCTCCTAGTCCGGGAGCCATGGGGTTGAACCTTGTTTTGTTGGGTGGAATTTTTTTCTTTGCTGCTTCTTGTAGCTTGGGGGTACCTCTTCAAAATACAAGAGGGTGCTCGGTAATCCGTGTATGGTTCGTTCTTTGGTTTTTCTGTTTCAAAACGAAATTGGAAAAACCAAAAAACAAGAGTGAATTTTCGTTTTTCCGTTTTGGTTTTAAAACGAAAAAAGAGAAAACCAAACCGAGAAAAACCGAGATGATTTGGTTTGGTTTTTCAAAACGGAAAAACGAAAAATCAGAAAAACAAACGCTGTGTGGTTTGTTTTGGTTTGCGTTCTGTGTACGCTCGGCGCATATACCGGCTGGGTCAGGGTATCATCGTATAATTCCTTATTCCATTATAATTTCAAAACGAATAAACGGTAAATCGACCATAATTCTGTTTTTTGTGTCTAAACCAATAATGGAAACACCTCTTCCAAAATGGCCTTTTTTTGTTTCCCGGCTCGTTCCTTTTATCATTATTCCTATTGGGACTGAAGAATGTGCCCACAGTTGTATATCGCGGTATATTTAGGGCCCGAGCACTGGCGGTGCGAGGCCCTATTGAAACTCGAAGGATTATTATTATTATTCTCCTTCTTCCAAAACAAATGCCTTTTTGGCGGCCTAAACATCGATGAAAACGGATGAAACTTTGCAGATACGTCAGTCCCGGTGAAAAATTTGATAATTCATGGGTGACGGAAATGGGCGTGGCAAAACGGCTCAAGAGCGCCCCCTGGAAAGTTTAAAATGGCGAGCCCCACCTTTCAGTTTGATGTAGGAGAACGAAATTCAGAGCGCATATGTATTTCATCGAGACACACTAAAATGTATCTTGGAGCTATACCCAACATGCAACAGGAAGGCCGCCATTTTGCTTTTAATGTGCCATTTTCCCCTTGTTTTGACCATTTCCATGCTCAACTCCTCCTAGAGATTTCATCCGATCAACTTCATATTCGGTCAGCTTCATCTTAAGACCTTTGTGATCAAAAGTTATCAAAAAAAAAAAAAAAAGTTTTCACCAAACACCCTTGCCGTGGCGCCCCGCCAAAGTTTGACATTTCACCATTAAAACACGAAGTCCTCATAACTCCTCCATACATTATCCAATTTGTCCGATATATCTCACGCTTCATGACGGTTCTGTCCTGAAGACATCTATGTGTCAGTATTGCGTCATACTTATAGCGCCACCTATTGGTGAAACAGGAAGTCTTCATAACTCCTGCATACATCATCCGATTTGCACCAAATTTCTGACACTTCATGAAGGTCCCCTTCTGAACACATCTATGTGTCGGTATTGCGTCATACTTATAGCGCCACCTATTGGTGAAACAGGAAGTCCTCATAACTCCTACATACATTATCCGATCTGCACCAAATTGCTGAGGATTCATGAAGGTCGTATTCTGAACACATCTATGTGTCGGTATTTAGTCACACTTACAGCGCCACCTACTGGTGAAACAGGAAGTACTCATAACTCCTACATACGATAACCGATTTACTCCAAATTGCTCATGCTTGATGACGGTCGCATCCTGAACACATCTGTAAGTCAGTATTGCTTCATACCTACAGCGCCACCTACTGGTGAAACAGGAGGTCCTCATAACTCCTACATACGTTATCCGATTTACTCCAAATTGCTCAGGGTTGATGAAGGTCACGTCCTGAACTCATCTGTAGGTCAGTATTGAGTCATACTTATAGCGCCGCCTACAGGTCAAGCAGGAAGTCATAAGTCCTACATACATTGTCCGATTTACACAACATTTCTCACGCTTCATCAAGGTACCGTCTTGAACACATCTATGTGTCGGTATTGAGGGACGCTTAGAGCGCCACCTACTGGTGACAGGAAGTTTCTCTCAGTACTGGACACCAAAATAGCACACCCTTGAACGTCGCCGCACCCCGACACGCATGGGTTGCGAGGGCCCGCTCAATGCTGCTCGCAGCCCTAGTCATTATTTGGTTTCGAGCAGTGAAATGGATAAATGAAATCACATGGTCTGTTGGTCACATGGTCCAGTCTAGCAATAGTGGAAAAACCACTTCCAAAATGTGGTTCTCCGTCCGTTCCTTTTATCATTATTCCTTTTGGGACTGAAGAATGTACCCACAGTTATCTATCACTATATTCATTATTTTGTTTCGAACGGTGAAATGAATAAATGGAATCACGTGGTCTGTTGGTCACGTGGCCCAGTCTAGCGTCACGGGAAGCGAAAAAACGTTCAAACATTACAAAATAAAAGTCCATTGCATTGAATGGCCATCTTTCAAGGTTTAATTAACACGCAAGTAGCGTATATATATATATATATATATATGGATGGATTTAATGTTCATTATTTTATTTAGTTAAAGTGTGGATTAATAGCCTGGAAAAAGCAAGTGCTGTTGCCGCGCTGGTCAGTTTACTAAGATGACCAGCAGAAGTCCCTGTTTAGCAGGGGTGTAGTGGTGACTAAATAGCCTACGTGGGTAAACTCTGCGTAAAGAAGTGGGTATATGTTACAGTTTTTACATTAGTGGTGTTTAAAGAAGGGAGTAGGCCTATACTGTGGATAAAGAAGTGGATAGACCCCATGAAGACCCTCCACTACACCACTGTTGTTTACCATATCTGCCAGAGCTGGTATCGATACTGTGTCGGTACTCGCAGAGTCTGTGGGGGCGCAGTTCCAAGAAAAACGGAGAAAACGCTATGTATTGCTTTACTACATGGTACCCATATTGGTCTGCTACAAATACAACTCAGTTGGACTTGTACTACACAATCACTGATTATGTGAGTTAATTTCAAATACAAAGAGTTACCATGTTACAACCTACCCCTGGGGGGAGTTGTAACACTACCCGGGGACAGATGTAACAGTGAAGTATTGTGATTAAATAAGATCCACACTATTCAATTCATTCAAAAAACTTTACTAAAGTAGCCCTAAAATAATACAGCTGTAACAATAAATCTGTTTGTATTTGTAACAATTAATTTGGTGACAAAAAACACAGAAATTCTTATTAAGAATTATTAATTAAGTTTTTAAATGTCAAAATGTAAATTTAGATGGAAAGTTTACATTTACTAATATTAAGATACAAATGTAACAAACAGTTGAACCACGACTGAACAAAATGTTGAACTAGGATTGTATCCGAGATCAGATGCTATTTTTACACAGATTTCTCGAGCATGTGTGTGTGTGTCTGCGTGTGTGTCTGTGTGTGTATGCATGCGTGTGTGCGTATGTGTGTGCGCTGAATTCCTAAATGCTTAAGACATTGGGGTTCAATCAGACAGACAGTGGTGAAAAATATAGACGCCACTCCCTGGGATGCAGTCTTTGTGGGCCCAGAACTTCAATAGACACACTTGACCCACACTTCTTTTGGCCTTGAGTTTAAAAAGTGTTCCATGCACACAGTGCAGACATTCTCGTCATCTGAGGTGTCAGAATCCTCTTTTTCATTGGGCTTGGGCTTTTTGCTTGTTGGCTTTTTCTTATTTTTCCCCTTTGCAGGTAACAGGTTTATTCTCCTTTTTACACCTTCAGTGCTCCTCTTATTTTCTTCCTCTTCACGTGCCTGTTTCACAGGTGTATCTGTCAGGATCTCTGATTGAACCTTCTTTCTTTTCCCACTGGGAGTCTTCCTTGCGTTGGTCCTGCTTTGGGGAATGGACGGAGAGCAGATGGGCTGAGCAACTAAGGCTTGGGCTGAGGTGGAGGCTTGGCCTGGCTGGCTGACTGAGGTGGAGGCTTGGCCCGGCTGGCTGGCTGACTGAGGTGGAGGCTTGGCCCGGCTGGCTGGCTGACTGAGGTGGAGGCTTGGCCTGGCTGGCTGGCTGACTGAGGTGGAGGCTTGGCCCGGCTGGCTGGCTGACTGAGGTGGAGGCTTGGTCTGGCTGGCTGACTGAGGTGGAGGCTTGGCCTGGCTGGCTGACTGAGGTGGAAGCTTGGCCCGGCTGGCTGGCTGACTGAGGTGGAGGCTTGGTCTGGCTGGCTGACTGAGGTGGAGGCTTGGTCTGGCTGGCTGACTGACTGAGGTGGAGGTTTGGTCTGGTTGGATGGCTATATTGGTGACATCACCACAGGTCCTTTCTGATTGGTCAAACTGACAGCGTTACAACTCTCCCTGTGTTACTACAGTACCATCCCGGTCTCCTCTAATGGTTCATTACAATAAATTAGGGATTTAATCAACGACCTTTCGGCACCAAGATAGCCTGTGATTGGCTAAAATGCTGGCATCACTAAGCATGAAGAGTTATGAAGTACAGTTCAAATCTCTCTTATAATCTCTCATATACAGCATACACAGTAGTAGGCTAGCCCACGGAACAGTGTGAATGGGATATTTCATACTTTAGTGCTTTGCTTCTCTAATCAGAAATCAGTATTATTCAATCACAAACAGAATCAGATCATTTTTATTGACATATAAAAACATTGATATTAAAATTATATCTATGCTTCTAATACTAGTAAAGCAAGTCAACATATAATGCACACCCAAACATAACACAGCCAGAAACATATCTAAATCATTTTAATTCTAACTCCACCTGATTACTGAACTCACCCGCCACCTTCTCCTGTGTGGTGTCTGTGGTGTGTTCTGCACTGGGAGTAGGGTTCCAGAACTCTCCGTACTCCACAGCAAAGCACAGAGTCACAGAGAGCAGCAGGGCAGAGAGGAGGATGTAAAGCTTCACGTCCACACACAGGAAGTGGCTGCAGGCGAAGGCGATCACGTACCCCACCGCCTCCCACAGCCGGTAGTTAGCAAACGCCGCCTCCTTTTGGCCGTGGAAAAGAACTCCATACAGGGCTGAAGAGATAGGAGGTGGCGATTATAACCTGACCCTAACCGGAAACAAACTGAGACTTTACTGTAATTGTCTGCAAAGGTTAGTGGTGCATACATATAGTAGGTGTGTTTATTGTTTATTTGGATCTCCATTAGTTGGCTGGTGATGATAACCTGACCTGGAAACCGGTGGCCTGTCCGCTCCGAGTAGGAAATGAGTCCTTACCCCAAGTGAAGGAGTTCAAGTATCTGGGGGTCTTGTTCATGAGTGAGGGAACCATGGAGAGGGAGTTTGGCCGGAGAATCGGAGCAGCTGGTGCGGTTCTGCAGTCGCTTTACCGCACTGTTGTGACGAAAAGAGAGCTGAGCTAAAAGGCAAAGCTCTCGATCTACCGGTCTATCTTCGTCCCCACCCTCACCTATGGTCATGAACGATGGGTCATGACCGAAAGAACGAGATCACGGATACAAGCGGCCGAAATGAGTTTTCTTCAGAGGGTGGCTGGGGTCTCCCTGAGAGTTCAGTCATCCGGGAGAGACTCGGAGTAGAGCCGCTGCTCCTTGGCATTGAAAGGAGCCAGTTGAGGTGGTTCGGGCATCTAGTGAGGATGCCTCCTGGGTGCCTCCCTAGGGAGATGTTCCAGGCGTGTCCGGCTGGAAGGAGGCCGCGGGGTAGACCCAGGACTAGGTGGCGGGACTACATCTCCGCACTGGCCTGTGAGCGGCTAAAGATTCCCCAGGCAGAGCTGGTTGATGATGCTAGGGAAAGGGATGTCTGGGGCCCCCTGCTGGAGCTGCTGCCTCCACGAACCGACCCCGGATAAGCGGATGAAGATGGATGGATGAATGGATAACCTGACCCTAACCCGAACCATAATCCCAATATGCCAATACACTAGTTAGGCCTATGTTACTGAGCTGTTATGTTACTGAGATGCTAGGACATTATTGATGATAGAAGTTTCCTTTCCATACAGGTTCACCCAACTGAAATGTGCCAGCAATGTGTTCTCTATGGAACAACAAGAAACTAGCATTAGTGTGGTTGTAGTGTGTAAACCTTTGCAGTCCAACTTTGTCTCACTGTTAGTGTAAACAGGCCTGTGCAGAACAACTCAGCTCTGTAGTTTGAATTTGTACTTGTGAAAACCATGTTTGTTAGTTTTTTACTTACTTACTCCTGCTGGTGGGGCAGGAGTAAGCTAGGTGTGCAGTCAGTCTCTCACCGTTTAATTGTGTCAGCCACACAGAGTCTGCCAGCCCCCAGAGAGCAGGAAACACAAAGAAGACTGGTAGCTGGTCTGGGTGAGGCCTCCAGAACAACAGAGCCAGGATACAGGACAGGTTGGTCACCGCAGCTGGAGGAGAAGAGAAGGGGAGAGGAGAGGAAGGGGGAAGAGGGTAGAGGAGAGGAGATGACTGGGTCAGGTATCTAGAATGAAATAGAGCCAAGATATGAGAATTAGTGCTTTACTCTAAATCTCCAAACCCGTCTCCTCTGTGCTGTATCTGTGCTCCTCCTACCTAAAGAGAAGAGGGTCACTCTGCCTGTGTACTGCGACAGTCGACCAAACAGGTAGCAACAGAGAGAGTTGGTGATGCCGAAGCAGATTAGCGCATAACCCACAAAATGGATCCCCAAAGCACAGGTCAGATAGTCCTGAGAGAAAACAAACACACACACACACACACACAGTTCACATATAAGATATACAGGTATAAATTCAGAATTAGCAGGTCAAAAGCTAGAGTGGAGCGCCATTAGTTTGAATGGTGAGCATGGTCGTCACACACACAAATTCACACACACACACACACAAATTCATACAAAGTGTGTGTACCTTTAAAGGAGTAGTAAAGGGAAAATGCATGTTTAGCCCTGTTTTAAGGTTACTTATGATCATATACAATGGTTCAGATCAAAACGTTGACAAAACTAGCACTTTTGAGAAAGTCTGATAATTGCTCTACCACCGTTTAGGTCATACAATGGATGTGGGTGGGCACCAATCATTCAAAAACATGTTAAACTCTCGATTTCAAAGACAAGAAACTCACCGAGGGGGTAATTGGTGTCCGTTGGTGTTCTGACATCAAATTCGCCGCAAAGTATGAATCCTGTAGGGTTTTATTGATCATTTTATGAAATCCATTGACTTGTATTGACGCGACCCTTGTAGATGTGTAGATCAATCCGCAGAGGGGATTCAGGAAGCGGAACTACTTACGGTAGCTATTATTGTTTATGTTGCTAGGCTACCTAGTTTGCTGACGTTTACACACACGTATGTGCTGCGACTAAATAGTTTTATGCTAAATATTTAAAAAAGCCTTTCCAGATGAACTCGTATCTTACTTTATGGCGAATTATATGTCAGAACGCCAACTAACACCTCGGTGAGTTTCTTGTCTTTGAAATTGAGAGTTTAACATGTTTTTTGAACGATTTTTCACGGTGCCCATCCACATCCATTGTATGACCAAAACGGTGGTAGAGCAATTATCACCATACGTTTCAATAGGGAGCGCAGTTGCCGAACAAATCGTCATTCAGCGAAAACTATAAGCCACACAGCTTAGATACTTACATTGTACGAATCAGCACAGTTGTGTGAACGTTTTGATGTATAATATGTGTGTGAGCTTTCAAAACTGTAGGAGTGCCAGCAGTTTACAAAATGTGTGAATATTTTCAAAGCAACAGCTGCCACCCTCTTAAAACATAATGATACTCAACATTCCACCAGCAGTTTCAATGGCACACAAATTACTATTAAAAGTTAAATAATTTAAAAACGACAACAGGTACCTTCGATTTTAGGCCAATAATCTCACAACATCCACCTGTCAATCAACGCTATCCTTCTATCTAATCTGTCTAAATTTTTTAAAACCCGTCCCCTTGTCAATGTTCCAATCAAATTCCTCTAAACGCATGTCCCACCCTCATAGCTTGTTTGCATCGGAAATATGTCAAACTATGGACTATGGACTGTTGAATCAGAGTGATGTAGTCTCATTAGATCCTAGGAAATGCACATAGTTTAAAAGAATGTTGAACGTGTTGTACTGATTTGACAGTATTATAGAGTTTACAGCAGTAATGGGGACATTCACAGGCTGAAATGATGTATGTTATTAGCTAGGCATCTATAAATGCACTACATGTTTACTTATCATGTTAAAAGTAAATTGTTAACGTTTCGTTAAAGAAAGGGAGATGTAATGATATCAAGCAACTCAGTTTTATATGTTGATTAGTTACAGTATGCCTGAGAGCTGAGAGTAGTTGTATGTCATGGATTCACGCAGTATGTAGCTGCATGCTGAGTGTGCATAGTTCATTGATGCCTTTCTTTCCAATACCAGCGTGATCATTGAACCTGTAATAAAAACAACACCCTATATAGCTAGAGAAGATTATTATTTTAATCAAGTAAGATGAAACACCTCAGGCTCCATGCAACCCTTTACCCTTACCTTAAAGCTGCAATAAGTAGTTTTACTCATATTGTCAAAATCAGTGGGTCAGTGGGACAAGTGGCAGGTTCTGACGGGACCTTTGCCGCGGGCTACTCCAGGGACGCGTGGGACAAGTGGCAGGTTCTGTGCCTTGCGCCCCTTTCCATAGAGGACATTGAAGACATTTACATATTTGCCTTAATGATAACAGGACATCTGCTCCTCGGACTGAGCATTGCCCTGGTCTATCGAAGAATTGGGAAGACGGCAGCCACTCTAGCCCAAAGGGTGCACGTCATGCTAACGGAGCTGGGCAGAGCAGTGAGTAATCTACCTGTGGTGATTTCTGAACTGAACCGTAAGATTGATACCCTGTTGGAGAAACTCATGGCTATGCAAGGCGACGTGGCAGAGCTGAGGACCAGGCTCGATAAAGAGAAGCGTTACAGAGAGGAATGACCATTGGATCTGTTGTTCATCTCCCTAACCCAAACATCTAGATTCACAGGCTAAAGAGGCGCTGCAGCCCCCCCCCCCCTCCTCCCTTCCCTCCCCATGGACTCCTGTTGACTTTTGGTCTTGAGGCTGATCGAGGACGTCTCCATAGCAACCTGCTGTTATCGCTAAGACATTCCGTCCGAGTCCTCAGCCAGAGGCCTTCAGGCAATCACACACACACACACATGGACTGAACTCACGGACTCAGAAACACACACACACAAACCACATCACATGCACCCACCCCCTCCCCAGCCCTCCCGCACTCCATCCCCTCCTCTCGCACCCCCCCCCCCCCCTTCTCTCATTACAGTACAGTGCTGTCAGGTTATTGGCCGCGCCAATTGTATGGCTGCTTGTCGAGGCTGGCTGCCTGTATGGTAATTCCCTCCTCCCTCCCCTCCTCTGGTAACTGTAACTGCCTTGTACTGTATTTTGTAACTGCCTTGTAATGTATTTTGTATGTCGTAATTGCCTTGTATTTTGTATGTATTGCATTTTGTATGTCGCTCTTTCTTCCTTTTTTATGTGTTATTTGTATTGTAAAGCGCTTTGTGCATTCGTGCTGTGAAAGGCGCTATATAAATAAAACTTACTTACTTACTTACTTACTAAAACAAATTAACCTGATATCAGATTGTTTCAGTGAGCCATATTGTCCTAATAGCGTCTTACTTCAATGACCTACCGGTTGCCACATCTGTTGTTACTCCAGCATTTCTGCCTGTGTTGTCAAATTACAGACTTACCTTTGCTCCGCTCCCGTGCCTTAAACCTCTATGTTATACGCTGTGAGACTTTTGTTTGTAAACAAGTACTCTTACTGGCATCTAGCGGTAAAAAAATTCCATAGTGCAGCTTTAACTTATTTCAAGTCCTAGGTCCTCCGGGGCAACCTTAAAGCAAAAATATCTTGGTAATGCCACTTGAAAAATACTGTTACTCTATTAACACAATAACACAAGAAAAAAATCACAATTTAACATGGTATTTAAACACTGGAATACCTTAGGTGGGACAAACTTGCTCAATCCTGTGAGGGCATCTGCTGGATGGGTGATTAGCTGCTGATCCACTTCACCATCATACAGCAAAAGATGCTGTTCCATCATTAATTTCAATGGCCGAGTTGAACCCCAAGGGGCAAAAATTGCCAGAGTTACTACTGTATTACCATAAAAAGACCATTGATATCACTTTTTACAATACAATATCGAAATGAAGAGGTTAAATGACCAGGATTTAGTTGAGGATAGTTTTGCTATGAGTAAGCCTGAAAAGTTATTCACAGAGATGTAGTTTTACTCTATACAGTAGATTACCCATTCAAAATTTTAAAAGAACTCAGGTCGATTGACAACAGCATTTTATAAAAACAAATATGATAGAAATTGAAGGTGTTAGGTGTGAAGAGTAAGACTCAGGCGCACAGCAATGGAGGAGTCAGATGGACAGTTCAAGCCCGGAGGGGCGATTTAATAGAATCAAGGAGGGGAGCCACAAAAGGTTTCTACAAAAATAAGGGGATAAACAATAGGTGTCACAAACACTGCCAGTAAATAAAAATAAAAAATAAAAAATTGTGCTGGAGAGAGCTGTAGATGGTTGGAGGTGGAGGGGTGCAGGCTGTAGAGTCGGCAGGAGACGGGGAACGGGAGCGGCCGGAAGTCGGGGGAAACTCCGGGGAACTGGAGCACCAGGTCTGCGGCGGCACGCAGATGAGTGCGTAGTGGGTGAGGAGGGAGACGGAGGTGGAGGCGAGGACAGGCGAGCCGTAACATAAGGGATGGTAACTGGAGTGGTAGCCATGGTATGGGTACTGGCTGGGGTGGTAGGTACTCGCTGGGGTAGTATTTCAGTTGTTATGGCTCAGAGATGTGAAAAGGTATAGCCCGTAGGCAAGAATTTATTATAACAAAGAGGGCAAGTAAGGGATCTGTGTGGTAAGCCTAGAACCTTGTATGTGGGATGTGTAACATTCTATGTGTCTGAGTGCAGCTGGGTGTGGTGCGTAATGGATATGACAGAAGTGTTGTAGGTGTGTGTGTGGGCGAGGTACGGTTCCAGAGAGCAAGGGGGCAACCGATAGGGAAGCCTGGATCAAAACCGGGAGCCAGGGAGTCTGAGGGGAAAGAACCGGGGGGGTCCAGGGGGGTCCAGGGGGGCACAGGGAGCTTGGCTGTAGCAGGCTTGAAGCGAGGGTAAGGTACTAAGGGTCCAGGGTTCATGGTACCCGAGAGCACAATCTGCCGACGATTATTTGTCTGGATTCCCTTGTAGACCTCGGAGCTCATCACCCTCAGGTGCACTGATTGTTGATTGATTTCCGATGCGCGTCTTTCACCGCACTCTCAGAGAGCGTGCAGAGGTGGAAGGTTGGGCAGAACGTGCTCTGTTACCGGACCACAATACCAGAACTACTGACCCCATAACTACCACCCCAGTACTACTGACCCCATAACTACCACCACAGTACTACTGACCCCATAAAAACCACCCCAGTACCTACTGACCCCATAACTACCATCCCAGTACTACTGACCCCATAACTACCACCCCACTACTACTGACCCCATAACTACCATCCCAGTAATACAGACCGCACAACTACCACTCCAGTACCTGACCCCAAAACGACCACCCCTGTACTACTGACTCCATAACTACCATCCCAGTACCTACTGACCCCACAACTGCCACCCCAGTACCTAAAGACCCCAAAACGACCACCCCTGTACTACTGACTCCATAACTACCACCGCAGTACTACTGACCCCATAACTGCCACCCCAGTACAACTGACTCCATAACTACCATCCCAGATCTACCACCCCAGTACTACTGACCCCATAACTACCACCCCAGTACTACTGACGCCATAACTACCACCCCAGTACTACTGACCCCATAACAACCACCCCAGTACCTACTGACCCCATAACTACCATCCCAGTACTACTGACCCCATAACTACCACCCCAGTACTACTGACTCCATAACTACCCCATAATTACCACCCCACTACTACTGACGCCATAACTACCACCACAGTACTACTGACACCATAACTACCACCCCAGTACTACTGACCCCATAACAACCACCCCAGTACCTACTGACCCCATAACTACCATCCCAGTACTACTGACCCCATAACTACCACCCCAGTACTACTGACTCCATAACTACCCCATAATTACCACCCCACTACTACTGACGCCATAACTACCACCACAGTACTACTGACACCATAACTACCACCCCAGTACTACTGACCCCATAACAACCACCCCAGTACCTACTTACCCCATAACTACCACCGCAGTACTACTGACCCCATAACTACCACCCCAAATCTAACACCCCAGTACTACTGAATCCATAACTACCACCCCAAAACTACCACCCCAGTACTACTAACCCCATAACTACTACCCCAGTACCTACTTACCCCATAACTACCACCGCAGTACTACTGACCCCATAACTACCACCCCAAATCTACCACCCCAGTACTACTGAATCCATAACTACCACCCCAAAACTACCACCCCAGTACTACTGACCCCATAACTACCACCCCAGTACTACTGACGCCATAACTACCACCCCAGTACTACTGACCCCATAACAACCACCCCAATACCTACTGACCCCATAACTACCATCCCAGTACTACTGACCCCATAACTACCACCCCAGTACTACTGACTCCATAACTACCCCATAATTACCACCCCACTACTACTGACGCCATAACTACCACCACAGTACTACTGACACCATAACTACCACCCCAGTACTACTGACCCCATAACAACCACCCCAGTACCTACTTACCCCATAACTACCACCGCAGTACTACTGACCCCATAACTACCACCCCAAATCTACCACCCCAGTACTACTGAATCCATAACTACCACCCCAAAACTACCACCCCAGTACTACTGACCCCATAACTACTACCTCAGTACCTACTGACCCCAAAACTGCCCCAAAACTGCCACCTCAGTACTACTGACTCCATAAAAACCACCCCAAAACTACCACCGCAGTACTACTGACCCCATAACTACCACCCCAGTACTACTGACTCCAGTAGTAGGTACTGGGGTGGGGTGGTAGTTATGCGGTCAGTGGAACTGGGATGGTAGTTATGTAGTGAGTAGTACTGGGGTAGTATTTATGGGGTCAGTAGGTACTGGGGTTGTAGTTATGGGGTCAGTAGGTACTGGGGTGGTAGTTATGGGGGTCAGTACCTACTGGGGTGATAGTTTTGGGGTCAGTAGTACTGGGGTAGTAGTTATGGGGTCAGTAGGTACTGGGGTGGTAGTTATGGGGTCAGTAGGTACTGGGGTGGTAGTTATGGGGTCAGTACCTACTGTGGTGGTAGTTATGGTGTCAGTAGTACTTGGGTGGTAGTTTTGGGTTCAGTAGATACTGGGGTGGAAGTTATGTAGTCCGTAGTACTGGGGTGGTAGTTATGGGATCATTAGGTACTGGGGTAGCATTATGGGGTCAGTAGATACTGGTGTGGTAGTTACTGTATGTAGTCAGTAGTAGTGCAGTGGTAGTTATGGGGTCAGTAGTACTGGGGTGGTAGTTATGGGTCAGTAGGTACTGGGGTGGTAGTTATGGGGTCAGTAGTACAGAGGTGGTGGTTATGGGGTCAGTAGTACTCATGTGGTAGTTATGGGGTCAGTAGGTACTGAGGTAGTAGTTATGGGGTCAGTAGTACTGGGATGGTAGTTATGGGGTCAGTTGTACTGGAGTGGTAGTTATGGGGTCACTAGTACTGGGGTGGTAGTTATGGGGTCAGTAATACGGGGGTGGTAGTTATGGAGTCAGTAGTACTGGGGTGGTAGTTATGGGGTCAGTAGTACTGGGGTGGTAGTTATGAGGTCAGTAGTACGTGGGTGATAGTTATGAGGTCAGCAGTACTGGGGTGGTAGTTATGGGGTCAGTAGTACTGGGGTGGTAGTTATGGGGTCAGGTAACAGAGCACGTTCTGCCCAACCTTCCACCTCTGCACGCTCTCTGAGAGTGCGGTGAAAGACACATATCGGAAATCAATCAACAATCAGCGCACCTGACGGTGAAAAGCTTCTACAAGAAGAGAATCCAGACAACTAGTCCAGACAAAAGGCTGGAGGAGTACAGCTGGGGGCCTTGGACTGGAGGCTGGAGACAAAGGATATAGGATTTTATTAGGATCCCCATTCGCTCATGCAACACATCAGTTACTCTTCCTGGGTCCACACAAAACATAAAACATGACAACGCTTACAGAGAAAATAGCCATATGAGGATTCAAATAAAATCATAGAAGTATGTCACACAATAGTCTTTCTCAAAAATATTGCATATTCATTGATATTCCTATACCATTATACTGGTACAACGACAAATCATTTTTTGTTCAATTCATAGGATTTTTAGCTCAATACATAGGATGTACAAAATGTGCTTACTGACGTAGGGCTATTAGGTTATGTATAAGATTGACATGACAATATCATGATGCTGTCATGACACTATCATAACAATGACATGACACATGAAGAATCTTTTTGGATCTTGTCATTAATTGTCATTCGGTGAGTTATGTAATTTTTTAATGCAAAGTTGACATTATTTGAGATGTCTTTGTTATGACAACTTGACATTAACAAGAGAACATACAGTAACCGATCAAAAACGTGACCTAGCAGGCCGAATTATCAAAACGTGGTGTGCATAAGGCCGTGTACACACTGGACTTCTTTTTTTAACACCGCCTGTTGAGTTAAATTTTGTTTAACTTTTCAGAAAAGCGCTATGTGATGTTAAATGCCTTTCTGACAGCTGACCAATCAGGACGAGGAGAATTGTTACAAGTGTACCATCCCTAACTTAGTTACCAGTGCCCTCAAAACACTTCAAGATGGATAAAGTAGCCTACCGGTTGAACCACTTGTTATTGCCGTTTCACAATACATGGAGTTATAACGATACATTTATACAAGGTTGTGATATGCCGTACTGCTGTCGGCTACTGATGATATCATGTAGGCTACGGCTACCCAAAAAACGGTGCCTTGGCTGGTCAGGTACACCCTCCTCCTCCCCCTCAAATGCGAAAGCCAATGCGAGTACTAATTCATTTGCCATAATTTTAGCTGATGGCTCTTAATTTATAGTAGGATAGGCCCTATATAATATTACTCATTTAGTTGACGTTAAGGATGATTTTGATAACGATTCAGTCAACGTTGGCTAGAAAGTAGGCTATTCCCATTGTTAAGGTTACAGAACACTCGTGCAGTAGCAAAGCTATCTTGAAACCACTGTATGAATACTATTACTATACTATTATCATACTGAATACTGTCATTTTAAACTGGTAGGCTATCTCAAGGCACATTATCTAGTAGATAATGGAAGTGATCTATGATAGCCTGCACCTATTAAACATTTGATCCTGTTATCCTTTTTTTCAGTTTTAACTTAAAAATAGCTAAAAGAACAAGACTATTGCCGCAACTAATAATATTTCATAGGGTCATTATTGTTATTGCTGATGGAGTCACATTTAATCAATATTTGTGGGCAGTAGTGATATGTGTCATTCAGGATAACAAAATATTGTCATACAGTACAATGCCTGTATTTTATATAAAAATACAATAATCTTGTTTTGTTGATTTGGAGAGAAAAACAATTCTCAAAGGATGAAGTGAAAGATATTTTCACAGATATGTTCGCATTTTTTTCAGTTATGTTTTTATAAAAAAAAACTTCAGCAGCAAATGTTGAGTTATACTCATGACACATCACAAATTTGGTATTCAAAATAATGTGATTTTTCTGGGTGGTTATATTTCTCCCAGTCTACGCATGGATATATAAACTTGTGATTATGAAAGATTAACATAAAATAACATTTTTTGAAAAAGAAAAACAATGACATTTTACGAGGGTACATTATCAAAAAATCATTTTTGGGAGTGTAATTTCAGTTTAAATTTGTTGCTACTTTGAAAACCTTATACGGCATTGACCCCAAGCTGTCGTAATAAAGACATCTCAAAAAATGTCGGCTTTGCATTAAAAATTGACCGAATGACACTTAATGATAACAGTCATATACATTCATAAAGATACTTCATATGTTATGACTGTCATGACAGCATCATGTCAGTCTTATGCACACCCCTTCGAATAAAGAGTTATCAAAACATTCAACATACTGTAGCCCATTCTAAAAGAGACAGGGGGTTACCTTTGGGTCCTGATACAGCTGTCCATCAGCCCCCAGCTCCTCCTCTCTCTCGGTGGTCTCACTGCTGCTTTCCTCTCAACTTCTGAAACCAGCTCATCAAGCCCTTTTTTTGTGTTTTTTCTTTATCCCTTTGTTGTGTGTTCTCTTGACCCCTGCTGTTGCTGTTTTCTTCTCCCCTCAAAGAAGCTTGTCGTTCATAAAAAGCAGTTTTAACTTCTTTGTACTTCTCCCTCTGTCTCGCCAACTGCTCTCTCCATTCCGCCGCCTTCATTCTGATCACCTCTTTCTGGCGCTCCGCCTCTTTTTGCTTCTCCATTTCTCTTTGCCTCTCCTTTTCTCTTTGTCTTTCTTGCTCTCTGGCTATCTCTTTCTCCCTCTCCTCTTCTCTTTCATGCTCTCTGGCTATCTCTTTCTCCCTCTCCCTCTTCAGTTTCAGACCCTCCAACCACTTCCTGTTTTCCTCCACATGTTGTGCCTGTCTTGATATATTTTCTTCCCTCATCCGGGCCTCCTCCTCCCATCTCTTCTCACACTCTCTCATTTTTTCCTCCTCTCTCTTAATTCGCTCACCATCTTTGATATTTTCCCTCTGCTTTTCTAAGTCACTTGCAAGAAAGACCAGATTTTGAGCTGTGGCCTCCTTTATCTTCTCATTAAGCTGGGCCACCTGCTTCTTCTTTGCCTCTGACTGTATTTGTCGCTTCTCGTCCTCCTTCCTCTCTTTCTCTTTCTGTTCCTTCTCATGTTGTTGTCTCAACTCCCTCTCCTTTCTTTTATCCATCCTCTTTCTCTCCATCTCATTCAATCTCTCCATCTCCTTTTGTCTGGTGTCCATGACTGTGTAATTCAACATTCTCATTCCCCTTTTCTCTATTCTACGTCTGCCTTCTCTCAGTCTCTCCTCCCACTTTCTCTCATCTGCTTCTCGTCTTTCCTCCCTATCTCTCTCTCTTTTTAGCTCTTCCTCATGCCCACTTCCCATCTCTCTTTCCATTTCATTCTGTCTCTCCTGTCTCTCTTTTTCTTCCATTTCATGCTCAATGGCTCTCTTTCCCTCAGTCTCTTTCAGATGCTCACTTTTCAACCTCTTTGTTTCCTCTCGTCTCTCTACCTCCCTTTGTCTTTGCTCTTCCCTTCTTTCTTTCTCTATCTGAGTCTCGTACTCTTTTTGACTTTCCACTTCCTCAATCTCTCTTTCCATTTCTTTCTGTCTCTCTTGTCTCTCTTTCTCTTCCATTTTATGCTCAATGGCTCTCTTTCTCTCAGTCTCTTTCAGTTGCTGACTTTTCAACCTCTTTGTCTCCTCTCGTCTCTCTACCTCCCTTTGTCTTTGCTCCTCCCTTCTTTCTTTCTCTATCTGTGTCTCGTACTCTTTTTGACTTTCCACTTCCTCCATCTCTCTTTCCATTTCTTTCTGTCTCTCTTGTCTCTCTTTTTCTTCCATTTCATGCTCAATGGCTCTCTTTCTCTCAGTCTCTTTCAGTTGCTGACTTTTCAACCTCTTTGTCTCCTCTCGTCTCTCTACCTCCCTTTGTCTTTGCTCTTCCCTTCTTTCTTTCTCTATCTGAGTCTCGTACTCTTTTTGACTTTCCACTTCCTCCATCTCTCTTTCCATTTCTTTGTGTCTCTCTTTTTCTTCCATTTCATGCTCAATGGCTCTCTTTCTCTCAGTCTCTTTCAGTTGCTGACTTTTCAACCTTTTTTTCTCCTCTTGTCTCTCTACCTCCCTTTGTCTTTGCTCTTCCCTTCTTTCTTTCTCTATCTGTGTCTCGTACTCTTTTTGACTTTCCACTTCCTCCATCTCTCTTTCCATTTCTTTCTGTCTCTCTTGTCTCTCTTTTTCTTCCATTTCATGCTCAATGGCTCTCTTTCTCTCAGTCTCTTTCAGTTGCTGACTTTTCAACCTCTTTGTCTCCTCTCGTCTCTCTACCTCCCTTTGTCTTTGCTCTTCCCTTCTTTCTTTCTCTATCTGAGTCTCGTACTCTTTTTGACTTTCCACTTCCTCCACCTCTCTTTCCATTTCTTTGTGTCCCTCTTTTTCTTCCATTTCATGCTCAATGGCTCTCTTTCTCTCAGTCTCTTTCAGTTGCTGACTTTTCAACCTTTTTTTCTCCTCTTGTCTCTCTACCTCCCTTTGTCTTTGCTCTTCCCTTCTTTCTTTCTCTATCTGTGTCTCATACTCTTTTTGACTTTCCACTTCCTCCATCTCTCTTTCCATTTCTTTCTGTCTCTCTTGTCTCTCTTTTTCTTCCATTTCATGCTCAATGGCTCTCATTCTCTCAGTCTCTTTCAGTTGCTGACTTTTCAACCTCTTTGTCTCCTCTCGTCTCTCTACCTCCCTTTGTCTTTGCTCTTCCCTTCTTTCTTTCTCTATCTGAGTCTCGTACTCTTTTTGACTTTCCTCTTCCTCCATCTCTCTTTCCATTTCTTTGTGTCTCTCTTTTTCTTCCATTTCATGCTCAATGGCTCTCTTTCTCTCAGTCTCTTTCAGTTGCTGACTTTTCAACCTTTTTTTCTCCTCTTGTCTCTCTACCTCCCTTTGTCTTTGCTCTTCCCTTCTTTCTTTCTCCATCTGTGTCTCGTAATCTTTTTGACTTTCCACTTCCTCCATCTCTCTTTCCATTTCTTTCTGTCTCTCTTGTCTCTCTTTTTCTTCCATTTCATGCTCAATGGCTCTCTTTCTCTCAGTCTCTTTCAGTTGTTGACTTTTCAACCTCTTTGTCTCCTCTCGTCTCTCTACCTCCCTTTGTCTTTGCTCTTCCCTTCTTTCTTTCTCTATCTGAGTCTCGTACTCTTTTTGAATTTCCACTTCCTCCATCTCTCTTTCCATTTCTTTCTGTCTCTCTTTCTCTTCCATCTTATGCTCAATGGCTCTCTTTCTCTCAGTCTCTTTCAGTTGCTGACTTTTCAACCTCTTTGTCTCCTCTCGTCTCTCTACCTCCCTTTGTCTTTGCTCCTCCCTTCTTTCTTTCTCTATCTGAGTCTCGTACTCTTTTTGACTTTCCACTTCCTCCATCTCTCTTTCCATTTCTTTGTGTCTCTCTTGTCTCTCTTTTTCTTCCATTTCATGCTCAATGGCTCTCTTTCTCTCAGTCTCTTTCAGTTGTTGACTTTTCCACTTCTTTGTCTCCTCTCGTCTCTCTACCTCCCTTTGTCTTTGCTCTTCCCTTCTTTCTTTCTCTATCTGAGTCTCGTACTCTTTTTGAATTTCCACTTCCTCCATCTCTCTTTCCATTTCTTTCTGTCTCTCTTGTCTCTCTTTCTCTTCCATCTTATGCTCAATGGCTCTCTTTCTCTCAGTCTCTTTCAGTTGCTGACTTTTCAACCTCTTTGTCTCCTCTCGTCTCTCTACCTCCCTTTGTCTTTGCTCCTCCCTTCTTTCTTTCTCTATCTGAGTCTCGTACTCTTTTTGACTTTCCACTTCCTCCATCTCTCTTTCCATTTCTTTGTGTCTCTCTTGTCTCTCTTTTTCTTCCATTTCATGCTCAATGGCTCTCTTTCTCTCAGTCTCTTTCAGTTGCTGACTTTTCAACCTCTTTGTCTCCTCTCGTCTCTCTACCTCCCTTTGTCTTTGCAATTCCCTTCTTTCTTTCTCTATCTGAGTATCATACTCTTTTTGACTTTCCACTTCCTCCATCTCTCTTTCCATTTCTTTGTGTCTCTCTTGTCTCTCTTTTTCTTCCATTCCATGCTCAATGGCTCTCTTTCTCTCAGTCTCTTTCAGTTGCTGACTTTTCAACCTATTTTTCTCCTCTTGTCTCTCTACCTCCCTTTGTCTTTGCTCTTCCCTTCTTTCTTTCTCTATCAGAGTCTTGTACTCTTTTTGACTTTCCACTTCCTCCATCTCTCTTTCCATTTCTTTCTGTCTCTCTTGTCTCTCTTTTTCTTCCATTTCATGCTCAATGGCTCTCTTTCTCTCAGTGTCTTTCAGTTGCTGACTTTTCAACCTCTTTGTCTCCTCTCGTCTCTCTACCTCCCTTTGTCTTTGCAATTCCCTTCTTTCTTTCTCTATCTGAGTCTCATACTCTTTTTGACTTTCCACTTCCTCCATCTCTCTTTCCATTTCTTTGTGTCTCTCTTGTCTCTCTTTTTCTTCCATTTCATGCTCAATGGCTCTCTTTCTCTCAGTGTCTTTCAGTTGCTCACTTTTCAACCTCTTTGTCTCCTCTCGTCTCTCTACCTCCCTTTGTCTTTGCTCCTCCCTTCTTTTTTTCTCTATCTGAGTCTCGTACTCTTTTTGACTTTCCACTGCGTCCATCTCTCTTTCCATTTCTTTGTGTCTCTCTTGTCTCTCTTTTTCTTCCATCCTTTCCTCAATGGTTCTCTTTCTTTCACTCTCTTTCAGTTGCTCACTTTCCCACCTCTTTTGCTCCTCTCGTCTCTCTACCTCCCTTTGTCTTTGCTTTTCCCTTCTTTCTTTCTCTATCTGCATCTCATACTCTTTTCGACTTTCCACTTCCTCCATCTTTCTTTCCATTTCTTTCTGTCTCTCCTGTCTCTCTTTTTCTTCCATCTTATGCTCAATGGCTCTCTTTCTCTCAGTCTCTTTCAGTTCCTCACTTTCCAACCTTGTTTTCTGCTCTTTTTTGTCCTGATGTAGTTGTTTAACTTTCTCTCGGAGACTTTCAATTTCCAACTTCATTTCCACCATTTTCCTCTCTGCCTCCTTTTGTCTCTGCTGCTCTTCTTCCCTTCTTTCTCTCTCTCTCTGCATCTCTTTCTCTGTTTGTCTTTCCCTTTCTTTCTGTCTCTCCTGTCTCTCTTTTTCTTCCATCTCATGCTCAATGGCTCTCTTTCTCTCAGTCTCTTTCAGTTGCTCACTTTCCAACCTCGTTTTCTCCTCTTTTTTGTCCTGTTGTAGTTGTTTAACTTTCTCTCGGAGACTTTCAATTTCCAACTTCATTTCCACCATGTTCTTCTCTACCTCCTTTCTCTGCTGCTCTTCTTCCCTTCTTTCTCTCTCTCTCTGCATCTCCTTCTCTGTTTGTCTTTCCATTTCTTTCTGTCTCTCTTTTTCTTCCATCCTTTCCTCAATGGCTCTCTTTCTCTTTCTCAACCTCTTTTTCTCCTCTCTTCTCTCTACCTCCTCTTGTCTCTGCTGCTCTTCTTCCCTTCTTTCTCTCTCTCTCTGCATCTTTTTCTCTGTTTGTCTTTCCATTTCTTTCTGTCTCTCCTGTCTCTCTTTTTCTTCCATCCTTTCCTCAATGGCTCTCTTAATTTCACTCTCGTTCAGTTGCTCACTTTCCAACCTCTTTTGCTCCTCTCGTCTCTCTACCTCCCTTTGTCTTTGCTCTTCCCTTCTTTCTTTCTCTCTCTGCCTCTCATTCTCTCTTTGACTTTCCACTTCTTCCATTTCTCTTTCAATTTCTTTCTCTTGTCTCTCTACCGCCTTTTGTCTTTCTTTCTCTCTCTGCCTCTCATTCTCTCTTTGACTTTCCACTTCTTCCATTTCTTTCTCTCGTCTCTCTACCTCCCTTTGTCTGTGCTCTTCTTTCTCTCTCTGCAGTCTTAGTGTCATCAACTGAATATGAAATGTACAAGTTACAGTAGTTAGACCGAAATTCCTGACTGAATGACTAGTCATCTGCCATAATCTATATTCAGTTGAGAGCTGATGCAGAAGGGCTTCATGATGAAGTCCTTTGACAGCCCATATCAAGCCTAAAGCCACAAAAATACTTGTTTCTGTAAACAGGCATGCAAACTTGTCACCTTTTAGCGAAATTCGCCGTTTTCCAAAATAGGTCACCTACGTGATTCATGCAGATCCGATGACAAATGTTTGTTTTTTTTGGGGGGGGGGGGGTTGAGAGCCTGCCTATCAAAGCGACTTACATAGAAAGACAATAAATCTGTGAGTGCCCCCCAAGAGATTTTAGCCAGAGCCAAAGGAAAATCACCACTGCCAAAATGCTAAAAATTTTGAATAAAAATAGCTATTTAAATCATCTCCAAATGTGTTTAGTAGCTTGTTTCAAGTGCAGCCCATCCCTCTTTCTTGCATTGTCCATGGTTTGGACCACTAGTAATCGAGATCAGCAAAGAATATAGGCCTATATATGCTGGTATAAAAAAAAATAAAAAAAAATGTGTGCGCATCACCCCCCAAAGACTCATTCTGAGCCAGGAAAAATAACCCTAACCCAAATTGCACCTGATACAGCAGGAATCAGCCGATTCCGGTAGCTATCACTAACTGTAGCTAGTTCGCTCCGCTAGCTAACTAGCTAGCTCGCTAGTAGGAACGCTAGCTAGTTTTGCACTCTGGGTTGTGTCCACGTCTAGGTTGTTTGTCCCACCCACCCACCCTCAAAAGCGCTCGTAAATAAATACCCTGCATATGCTATGAATCGAGATATGTCAACCTTCTCACCTGCTAGCAGGTCAACAGGTGCCCTCCTGTGTGGTTCTAATCGGCTGGTTTACGTTGATTTTTCTCAAATAGATTTGTTTGATTCCTGCTGTATCGTGTGGAAATTGAGCCAAATAAATTCGCTAGTCACAGCACGAGTCTGTGACCTGCTGTTTGGAAAAAGCTGAAACGAAGTCACCACAGTGCTGCATGGAAGTGTGTGCCAGCCACAAACCTACATAGAGAAGATCAACCCCAAAAGCTGCCAGCCCAGGGACATATCCCCCTCACATTTCAAAATATAGGTTTTACCCCCTCCACACACACACTTTTTCTAATCTCTCAAATTACATTTATTTTGCCTGCCACTCTCTGCTGATAGCTCAGCTGTTTGCCTGCTACTTTCTCACTGTAAGGTAACCGTGGCAAGGTAGCGAGCAAAACCTGGTATGGATTTTCAGTCTTATTTGTTCTCACTTAATGAAAGCGGAATCGAGTCATTTGGAGATGTGACTCGTCTCTGTATGGAAACTTTTTTTTCTTACCACTTCGTCGGAGGAGTAGGATATAGGCTAATTCAGCCCATGAAATAGTTGTGTAACTGGTGGGGCTGCCCTTTTTTAAATTTCCTTTGGAAATGTGAGCATATCATAGACTACATTGTTATATCCAAAGCGTTTTACAATGACCTCTCATTCACCCATTCACACATACATTCATACACCAATAGCAGTAGCTGCCCTGCAAGGTGCTAGCCTGCTCATTGGGAGCAATTTGGGGAACCGCTGACCCTACAGTCATTGGACGATCTGCTCTACCTCCTAAGCCACTGCTGCCCCAAACTAAATGTATAATTTGAACTTTATTTTGTTCAGTCTTGTAATTCTGTTAGATTGTGATCAGCACCAGAGTAATCCTAAAATCCTAAAATAATTTAGCATTTAGTAGTTGAGAAAAAAAAAACTGCATTCCTGGGTGTGTGCTTTTCTGCTCACGCATCCTTCTCACATTTTTCACCCCTAACCAGTTTGCATGCCTGTTAAAACATGGTCATCAGTGGTGTAGCTTGGTCTAGAAATAACTAGTGTTCCGTACTGAAAGTATAGAGTGAGTAACATTGTCTTACCTCTAACCAGTACTGTATGTTCTCCTTACGGAGCTCCCGGATGGTGGCGTCCTTCTGCTTCACCTGATCCTGGAGCAGCTGCATATGGCCCCAGGAGAGGCTGGGATGGGCCCTGAAGAACCCACACCCATTACTGAAAGTGCAATACCTTAGCAGTTCAGAGCAGAAACATCATCCATGATTTAATTATAAAACAATGACAATTATAAAACAATGATCAGACTGCAGCCTCACTTTCTGCAGCAAAATGGCAGACTGGTATTGAGATAGAGTTTTGCTTCAATGGGACATTTAAGTTGAAATGGTGAAGAGGAGACTTACCAGCGTGGGAATGACATAGACCTTTTGCCAAAATCTGAAACAGCACCTGCACAAAAGAGTCAAGTCAGAACAGTGTTAGTGCAGTTCTCAAGCAATCCCTATGAGAATCCTTGTAACACCTTGGAGTGTATTATCCTGCTTATACCAAGGCCACTTGCCAAAGATAAAAAACATGTGCCATTTACTCACATTTTCTAAATTATCATATAAAGAAATTTTATTTATGCTTTGCTCACTGCTGACTTTCATTATAGTCCCTCTGCACTAAATCACTTTGCTATGGAATTACAAATGGCATATCATCAAGACATATCAGCGAACGGGCCACTGGGCCCAGGGGCCCAAGACCTCAGTGGGCCCTCTGCATTTCTTGTTGCAGGGACACCGATAGAAATTTAGGGTGAGATTCCTTACACAAACATAAAAAATCATTAATATTTTGAACAGTTTATAAGGGCCCACGTTTGTTTGTTTTTTTGTTTATTTTTTAAGAGAGAAGCTTGTGTGGGCTACATATTTTCTATAGCCTATTTGTTAATCTAATCGGTGGGAATGTAGGCTACATCTCCATAGATAAATGAGTAGACTATAAAACTAGTCTATAGAGGGCACTATTAAAGTTTGTGACCTCGAGACAAATCACACAGGCGCAGGTCACAAGTTCAATTGGTTCAGTCTGTGACAAAGAACCTTACATGTAAAATGGAGCACCGTCACATATTAAGCGGAGCAGCAAAACGAAAGATTTGAAAAGAACAAGTGTCAAGCCAGTAAGATGCTTTACAGCAGGTTCCTCGCATTTCCAGTTTTTAAAAGAAAACAAACGATGAGAACAACAGTGTTGCTGCGGAGGCTGTAGAGGGGTGGGGGGAGTTGGTAGGGAGGCTGTAGGGGGGTGGGGGGAGCTGGTAGGGAGGGGGAGGGTGTAGGGGGGTGGGGGGAGTTGGTAGGGAGGGGGAGGGTGTAGGGGGGTGGGCGGAGTTGGTAGGGAGGGGGAGGGTGTAGGGGGGTGAGGGGAGTTGGTAGGGAGGGGGAGGGTGTAGGGGGGTGAGGGGAGTTGGTAGGGAGGGGGAGGGTGTAGGGGGGTGGGGGGAGTTGGTAGGGAGGGGGAGGGTGTAGAGGGGTGGGGGGAGCTGGTAGGGAGGCGGAGGCTGTAGGGGGGTGGGGGGAGCTGGTAGGGAGGGGGAGGCTGTAGGGGAGTGGGGGGAGTTGGTAGGGAGGGGGAGGGTGTAGGGGGTGGGGGGAGTTGGTAGGGAGGGGGAGGGTGTAGGGGGGTGGGGGGAGTTGGTAGGGAGGCTGTAGGGGGGTGGGGGGAGCTGGTAGGGAGGGGGAGGGTGTAGGGGGGTGGGGGGAGCTGGTAGGGAGGGGGAGGGTGTAGGGGGGTGAGGGGAGTTGGTAGGGAGGGGGAGGGTGTAGGGGGGTGGGGGGAGCTGGTAGGGAGGGGGAGGCTGTAGGGGGGTGGGGGGAGCTGGTAGGGAGGGGGAGGCTGTAGGGGGGTGAGGGGAGTTGGTAGGGAGGGGGAGGCTGTAGGGGGGTGGGCGAAGTTGGTAGGGAGGGGGAGGGTGTAGGGGGGTGGGCGAAGTTGGTAGGGAGGGGGAGGCTGTAGGGGGGTGGGGGGAGTTGGTAGGGAGGCGGAGGCTGTAGGGGGGTGGGGGGGGGTTGGTAGGGAGGGGGGCTATTTACACGTCCAGGCCCAGGGGCCCATTTTTTCATGGTCTATGCATATCATATTCCCTAGAAGTTAACATGGGTTTGGAACCGTAAGTTAAATGGAATGTGTCCATTACCTTTTAAACAGCAATGTCTCCCACCCTTGGATAGGACCTATCAATCCAAACAATGAAACCCAAAATAGCTAATGCCATAGCATGCTGTACCAGTGTAGGCTACCTGATATAGCTAGCTAGCCATGAGCGAAGTGTACTGCATATTTGCTGTGCAACATATCAATTGTCCTAGTCAAATCTAATTGGCAACAAACTATCTATGATAGCCTGACACCTCCTTGTCCCCAAATCAATAACTTTTTCCACATAGTGGTATATCACTGCAGTCGTAGCTTAAAGTACGTTAGTGCAAGTGAGGACGGGATGTCATTACAAATGAAGGGACAAGGTAATACCAATCTGCACTGCTATGTCTTGGACAAAGAACAATCGCCAATAATTGAAAACTGCGATGAGGCTCTATGTGCATTTCTCCAGCCAATCAGAATCGGGTATTTACCCAGGCCATGGTATACATTGTGTTGACATTCATTTCTATCATTAGCCTACATATCGCTTCGGTGCCTGCCCAGGATTAGACTACTGATACAAATCCCGAACCTGAATAGTCCAATTGAAAACGGATTTCGACACTAGCTAGATGACCCCTTCTCCCATATGTTTGGGTCACTCATCGATTGCTATTTTGTAAAGTCAAATATATGTCGTTTTAATATAAGGTTTGTGACAATCATTTTGCCCAATAACAAAAAGGATGCCTACTAATGCTAATCTATCTATTTAAGAATCAAGGCGGGACTTTGTGAGTTCCAATTCATATATTATAGCCTAAATATAAAATATATAGCATTAATGTGGACATATAAGCCTGGAACTTCTTGAAAGGCCAGGGAAATTGATGATAATTATGATAGCTAATGATGATGATGATAGCTAAATGGGTGACTGAAAAAGCTCAGCCGGAGTCCTGAAAATTACCTCCACCCATTATGTTAAGTAGCGACAACATGGCGATAAATGTAACATTAATCTGCTCTTACAGGTAGGCTACTTACCTCTATAGCCTACTTAAATCTTCAAGTGATTGCCTTGATTCTGTGTATGTGGCTGGAATGACACTGGATGTAGGTTACATCTAGACACAACTCCCAGTGCTCCGAGGGTTTATGACATCATAATGCATGACCATTCTGACCAAAAGAACTGTAGAGTACCAACAGGTGTTGTGCCGAAAAACGGCTGCCTGCCAAAAACCTACTGCCCACCAGAAAAACGACCCCCCAGCTAACACTTTGAGAGAATAATATCACCTGACTCGTAAAAGTGTAGGCTAGTATTAATGTTTGAAGTATCCCCAGTAGTAATGCAGCCTACATTTAAGGCAGATTTGGCGATATTCAGCGTTCATTTAGGGAAGGGCAGTCCTTTTTCGGCAGTCCTTTTTCTGAAATAGGCCTACCCTTATGTTCAATTCATAGCGCATGCTGTCAAGTAGGAACATATCTATCAGAATGTCCTACGACCCATTTTATTGTGCTTAATTCATGGGTAGCGTATCCTGTCAGGTAGGAAATGTTGACATTTTCTACCTGACAGGATGCACTACCTATGAATTAGGCTAAGAACAATATAATGGGTAGTATGTCATCTTTTTTGTGCGTTGTAAGCCAGCGCAGCTAGAAGAGCCAATGGGGTTTTAAGTATGTCCAGGCCATGTATATCCTGGTGTTGTTGACCTGCAGTTGTCGCTACCCAGAACATCACAACAAAAGAGTATGACAGCAGTGGTTATCAAGAGCTTTGGTGGCCTAGGGGTTAAGGAGCTAGTCTGCCATGCTGAAACTGGGAGTTCAAAACTCATGGGTTCAAAACTGGTGATGTGGATAGTTTTTTGTCACTGGATGTTATAAAAGCTATGTAAAAATGTCTTACCTGTTGGTTGTTTGTCAATTATTGAATTTATGTGCAGTAAATGAACATTTGAAATACTCCTGTTTTGAAATTATACCTACAATATGTGTCTCACTAATTACCCATTATATATATACCCTTTTACTGTTGGTAAACAATTAAGTGTGCGCATTTTGGCAACAAAAGAATGAACTATGGATGCCACCAGGTCCAGATCAATCAAATACATCTATTGACCGCTGTCATTATAGCGATGCGTGCGCAATGTCGAAACAGGATGATGACGTTGCCCAGATTATGTTATAGACAGTGTGCGCATTTTTGCAACAAAAGAATGAACTAAGGATGCCACCAGGTCCATCAGTCAAATGCATCGATTCTATTGACCTGCTGGTGCTATGTCAGTTATTGAATTCATGTGGTAGAGCCATCGCCCATAAATAAACAAGCGTGGGTCATATTTGTTTAGACCCTTTTACAGCCTTCGTCAGCACAAGTATGCGCGCGCATTCTTGAAACAGAAGCGGGGGAGGCAGACGAATTCAGAGCGAGCCGTATTTTTGTGCAAAGACTAGTATTTTATATACCATCAAGATGTCTGGCTGGTGTGTCTACGGGTGCACAAATTGGCGCTCTAGTGGCAAACTTTATTTGTTTCAAGAGGAAACTGGCCTTTTCAGAACTGGAGTCGCCTGTGGCTACAAGCCATTAAGCGTAGCCTATGGACTGGACTGAGGACATCTTCAGAAATGCCTGCGTTTGCGGTGCCCATTTTGTATCAGGTAATTTATTTTCTCGTCCCTATAGCGCCCTAGAGCTCATTACTGATTGTAAACTACGAGAAAACAGACCCAGCTCTAAAATACAGCTTGTCAGTGGAGATGCATTTCAGATTGATCTTCAGGCACGCAGATTGGCTGGGGCAAGGGGGGCACTGCCCCCCCTGGTGGCCAGATGCGCAAACTGTCTGCAACGCGTCCAAAACATGTAATCTAGAGACTGGGTTGCGACTGGATCAGAGAAATGCACTGAACAGCCTGGCTCCTGCTTGTGTGAGAATTGATCGCTTTGCGGCGCTTATTCCTCATCAAGTTATGGGTGGATGGAAAACTTTCAACTGAATGTTCATATTGTTCTGATAATTGTATAGCAACATAAGAGTGGCAGCTTTGACAGCATTCCAAACATGAGCTCATCCCATAGCTGTAGGCCTACCAATGCTAGCCATGAACGAACTGTTGGATACTGCATATTTGCTGTGCAACATATCCATTGTCCAGTTGTCAAATCGATTATGCACGCAGTAGTATTATTTTGGTGATTATTCTTTGATTAAAAAAAAAATGCAGATAGGCTATATGTGAAGAGGCAATTGCTGGATTCTAATACGCTGTTTATAATGACACATCCCGACATTGAAGCATGAAAGGCGCAGCATAGGCCTATTCTGTTTTAATGAAGAAATAAAAAGTCTGTAAACTGCCTCAAGCTCTGGCGCAGCGGAGGCGGAGTTGAACGAAACGTAAATGTTGGAAAGAATAAGCACTGTGTTTTGAAATGTTGCGGGTCAATCATGTAGCTGTAACAGAATATGCGCATTCCAATGTCCGCGCAGGACACGTAGCCTATTTTTTGCCGCTATTACAATCCTTATTTGATGAGGGGGGCTGGGACCGACTGCCCCCCCTGATCAAAAAGTCAAACTGCGCGTATGTTGATCATGTTGGCAATGTGTGTGAATTTGCTGCTATGTGAGAGATAAGGACCTGTTGTTGCATGTCGTTGACAAAAGCTTCCCCTTATTGGTGTCAGAACGATGGCTTATGAATGCAATGTTATACAGTAGCCAAGAGATGGTTAACACTGGCAGGGCTATTTCAGTTTGATAAAAGGCGTTGTGGTGTTTGAGCACAAGTTGTCGTGATGGACTTCGTTTTGGTGTGGAATTATAGTTTACGTTTTGATAGGAACAATTAAATTGTCCCAAGTGTTGCAAAACCCTAACCCTACCCCTACCAGTGGCAATTGCTCATATAAGCCAGGGTAAGCCTGGCTTACCTATACAAATCCAAATACAATTTATTTCAATGAAAGAAGGCCCAAAAATCGACTTTCAGACTGTTTTTGACTTAAATACGTCTTGTATTCTGCCATATGCCCATATCGCTTAATTTTCATCCATGTTTAACATTTTGGTAGTGCTCCGTCCTCATGAAAATACAGTAAAGACAGTACGGTCCGTTGACACCGGTCTTACTAGCTTGTTATTCACTTAACATTGTAGGCCAGGTAAAATTATTCTAGCTTATGGAAGTCTAGACCAAATCAAATCAAGACCAAATAAAGACCTGGAGCGGTGGGCTAATACTCCTAGTAGCCTAAACACTGATTAGTGAAGTAGGGGAGTAGGCTATTGAGTGCTGTGCCCTAAGGGGGTGTATTTTATCATCCTGTCATTCCTCTTCGTGGTGCTTGGCCATTGTTGTCATATAATGGCTCTGTAGTTTATTTAGTGTGTCCCTAAAAGCTTGGTTGTTTCGGCCTAAATATTGCCGTCTCATTCGCTCGTTCTCAAATGATTGGCCTTTGTTGATGTGTTAAAAAAAACATCAGTAGCCTAGGCTACTATAGTTTCCCTGTATGTTTTACATATAAATGCCAATGCTCAGCGCCCTTCTGGTTCTGTGAAACCCATCAGGGCATGGTTTGAAAGCGCACCCCCAAAGAAATTGTGCGCGCTGCGCGTGCGTGCTTCGTTGGTCCTGGCTTACCCGGTTCTAGGACCCAGCAGACGCCACTGACCCCTACGTGCGTAGTTTCTCTCCCTATCTGCGTGTGTGTTTACGGGGTGTGCGGGCGGGGGGCATTGGGAGTAATAACAATATTGTAGTAGATTGCTTATCTGCTAATTCTGTGTCATGCGCACAGTATGTTCCTTACGGGCTTCGGTACCGGAAGAGCAACGATTAAAGTCACACTAAACGTTAGTCCGGTGTCCTTGTATTATTATAAGTATATTACAGTGGCGACGAGGATGGGATCTTAGAAACTGATTTTTCTAGTAAGAGAAAGAGAAAGGAGTAATGAAACTCCGCGAAATAAAAGGAACCTGCGTCGTTTTCTGCAAGGGAAAGCAAGCGAGTGCTAGCCTGGCTGTTAGCAAGAAACGTTGCTAGCTCACGAAGGACTTTCACTCAGAGCAGAGAAATAATTTTAGTGGTGCTCTGCTGCCGACTAGTGGTGAAAAAGGAACACAACAACCGGACATTCTGCAGGTAAATCTTTCTGCTGAGAAAATAAATAAGAAAAATGTCTGCTATTGGACGGGTACCGGAGTTTGAATCAACAAAGGAGGATTTTGAGTCTTACCTGGAACGTTTTGAGCATTGGCTCGCTGCAAATGAAATAAAAGATGAGAAGAAAGCAAATGTGTTTCTCAGTATTTTGGGTGCAACGGAATACAGATTACTGAAGAGTCTCGTAGAGCCTAAGAAATGTGTGGAACTGACTTATGCCCAGCTCACGGAGGCGTTGTCAGCCCATTTTAAACCTAAACCCATTCTAATCGCTGAACGCTTCAGATTCTACAAGCGTCAGCAGAACCAGGGAGAGGCGCTGGCAGACTACATCCTTGCTTTGAAACGGTTAGCAAGTTCATGTGAGTTTGGACTGTTTCTGGATGATGCTCTCCGAGATCGGTTTGTGTGTGGTCTCACAGGTGAAACATATCACAGACGGCTTTTGACAGAAAAGGATCTGACATTCAAGAAAGCCTGTGATATTGCCTTTGGACTCGAGCTTGCCCACAAGGACACAATGGAGCTATCGGAGCACTCGGAACGTCAGAAGGTTCACCAAGTAGACCAAAGGCGTCCAAAACGCGCTCCCAAGACCCAGTCTCGCTCTCAAGGGAACGCAAAGACACAGTACACCTCAGGCGAAGCAAAGCAAAGTTGTTACCGGTGTGGGAGAGAAAATCACAGGCCGGGTGACTGTAGATTCATCAATGAGAAGTGCCACAATTGTGGAAAGACAGGACACGTGCAGAGGGTATGTAAAGGTGCAAAACACACAGGAAATGCTCACAATGTGTCAGAGGAAGAGGAGGAAGAGGTAGTTGAGACAGTGGATCTATTCAACATACACACAGTTGAAAAACACAATGATGGAATCTATGTGGAAATGGAGTTAGCAGGAAAACCAGTTAGTATGCAGTTGGACACTGGTGCTTCAGTTACTATAGTTCCTGAACATGTCTACAGAGAAAATCTGAAACAGTGCCCTCTCCAGCCAGCAGCAGTCCGTCTCTCATCATACACAGGGGACAGGATTCCTGTGTTAGGGCAAATACAGGTACCAGTCAGATATGAAGGAAAGGAGTGGACGCTACCCCTGCTCATAGTGAAAGGTGAGAAGACAGCCCTGCTGGGCCGCAACTGGCTGAAACACATAAAACTGAACTGGGCAGAGATCTTCAGTGTGAAAGGTGACAAGCCTGTGACTCCACCTACACTCACAGCCCTGCTGGAGACACACAAAGGACTGTTCAAAGATGGCTATGGAAAGATGGGGGGTTTCCAAGCAAAGGTCAGAGTTCAAGATGGAGCCATGCCTAGGTTTCACAAGCCACGCCCAGTCCCCTACGCTCTAAAAGAATCAGTAGAGAAGGAACTAGAATGCCTAGAGAAAAATGGCATCATCTCAAAAGTGGACCGGAGTGACTGGGCTGCCCCTATTGTGGTTGTGCCCAAGAAAGACCGAAGTGTGAGGATATGCGGGGACTACAAGGTCACAATAAATCAGTGCATTCAGAAGGAAGAATATCCACTGCCCAATGTTGAGGATCTGTTTGCCACCCTGGCTGGGGGTAAGGTTTTCAGTAAGCTTGACCTGTCGTTTGCGTATCAGCAGTTGATGCTAGACTCAGAGTCAGAGCAGTATCTAGTCATCAATACTCACAAGGGCCTGTACAAGTACCATCGTCTGGCCTATGGAATCTCAACAGCCCCTGCGGTCTTCCAGAGAACAATGGACCAGATCTTACATGGCATAGACAACGTGGTGTGTTTTCTGGACGACATTCTGGTGACGGCCCCCACAATGGAAGAACACATAGCCGTACTGGACAAAGTTATGAGCAAGCTGGAAAAATGTGGAGTGAGAGTGAAACAGTCAAAATGTGAGTTTCTCAAAGACTCAGTGGAGTATCTTGGCTACAAGATCGATGAACAAGGTCAGCACCCAACAAACAGCAAGGTGGAGGCCATTGTCAGTGCACCAGCGCCCAGTAATGTCTCAGAGCTGAGGTCATTTTTGGGTCTCCTAAACTACTATGGCAAGTTTGTAGCAAACCTGTCAACGATCTTGCACCCTCTTCACCAACTACTGCAGGCTGACATGAAATGGACATGGTCCTCACAATGTGAAGAGGCATTTCAGACATGCAAACAGCGCCTACTACAGAGCAAGTGGCTCGCGCACTACGACCCAGAGAAGAAGTTGCGACTGGCATGTGACGCTTCTCCATATGGAGTTGGAGCCGTCATCTCGCATGTCCTACCCTCAGGTGAAGAACTCCCGATCGCCTTTGCCTCACGAACACTCACACCCAGTGAGCATAACTATGCTCAAATTGAAAAAGAGGCTTTGAGCATAATCTATGGCGTGAAGAAATTTCACAAGTATCTGTATGGAAGAGAATTCCAGTTGCTGACAGATCACAAGCCTCTCCTCGCCATTCTGGGGCCCAAATCTCCTGTCCCAACCCTGGCCGCTCTCCGCATGCAAAGGTGGGCTCTGATACTATTAGCCTACGACTACGTCATTGAGTACAGAAGATCAGGTGACCACGCCAATGCAGATGCCTTATCAAGGCTACCATGCAAGAGTGACTCAGATGGTCAAGACAATGCAGCTGTTTTCCAGATCTCACTCATTGACGAGCTGCCCCTCTCTGCTTCAGACATAGCAGAGGAAACCAGACGTGACCCAGTCCTATCCAAGGTGATGGACTTGACACTGGCCGGCTGGCCAGCGTATGTGAGTGACCCTAACCTCCGTCACTACACCGACAAGAAAGAACAACTCTCTACTGATCAAGGATGTGTACTCTGGGGATCTAGAGTAGTGGTGCCGCCCAAGTTCAGACAGAGGTTGATCTCAGATCTACATGAGAGTCATCCAGGAATCACTCGAATGAAAGCTCTTGCCAGGAGTTACCTGTGGTGGCCGGGGCTTGACCAGGATATACAGCAGTGTGTAAGTCAGTGCTCGCCCTGTGAAGCAGTCCGCAACAAGCCTGCTGCTGCGCCCCTCTATCCATGGTCCTGGGCTACTGCGCCATGGGAGCGTATTCATGTGGATTACGCTGAGATAAACAAACAGCACTTCCTGGTGGTCACAGATGTTCACTCTAAGTGGATGGAGGTGTTCCCTACTCAGCTGATGACAGCCGAAAAGACCATTGACTTACTGAGACACTTGTTTGCAGCTTATGGCCTTCCTAAGGAGCTAGTGTCAGACAACGGCCCTCCCTTCACTTCAGCACTGTTTGAGACGTTCCTGAAAAACAATGCGGTGAGACACACGCTGTCTCCGCCTTATCACCCAGCCTCAAACGGAGCTGCTGAAAGAGCTGTGCAGACCTTCAAGAAAGCGTGGACCAAACAGGAGGTTCAGTCTGTACCTACTCACCAGAGGCTGGCCCGCTTCTTGTTCAGTTACAGAAACACGCCCCACACAGTGACTGAACGTACACCAGCTGAACTGTTTCTGAGACGCCAGCCCCGCACCCGCCTAATGCTACTGAAGCCAGGCCTTTCAGACACTGTGGTTAAGCATCAACTACAGCAGAAGAAGGCTCATGACAAGCGCTCTAAGCCGGTCAGACACTTCAGTGAGGGGGAGAAGGTGAAAGTGCGTGATTTCCGCCATTCCAAACGCCTGTGGAACTCAGGTGTTATTCTCCACCGCAAAGGCCCATTAACCTACACAGTACAGGTGGGTCATCGCCAGGTCAGTGTTCATGTGGATCATTTGCTGCGGTCTAACACTCCTGTAGACAGTGACAAGAACACCACTGACCCAGAGGACATTGCTCCAGACTGGACATGTGGACAGGACAACGAGCCTGACCCACCAGAGCAACCTGGTCCTCCTCCTGAGGTTCATGAGAGACGCAATCCGGTGCGACAACGTAGACCACCTGAAAGGCTTGACCTTTAGTTATGCTGATGTTACAGAGACGGTGCCGTTCTGGCAGAATACAGTACAGAGAACATTGGTTGAGTTTAGCATAGAACACAAGTCCGCCTTCGGGGCAGAATAATCCCCTGGATTTGTGCTGGGTTGGTCAGTCTACATCAACCCAGTAGGTAGAGTTGACATGTTCTTAGGTCATTCATTGTTATGGTTATTGTTTGAGAACCAGTGCATTATGGTTGGAAGTTTATTGCTAAAGGGGAGGAGTGTAGTAGATTGCTTATCTGCTAATTCTGTGTCATGCGCATAGTATGTTCCTTACGGGCTTCGGTACCGGAAGAGCAACGATTAAAGTCACACTAAACGTTAGTCCGGTGTCCTTGTATTATTATAAGTATATTACAAATATCAGAGAAGACCCTGTGCAAGACCCAATGGTACGCTACTGCATTATAGACAGACAGTCCTCATTACAACAGGAGTAGGACACTTCAAATCCTATAGTAATTCATTTTTGTATAGGATGTGATGCACCAGTCGCTGTACGCCTACATGTGGTTTATTTTCAGTGATTAGACTGACTGTTGACTGGCACAGCTTTAGGTGGTGATGGAGGAATGAGCTTAATCTTAAGCTTAAGCTTATGTATTGATGCGCGGCTGTAAGCCAGCGCACCTAGTATAGCGTTCGTCCGGTTATCACTCCCTCCCTCCCTCCGTTACTGCGGACAATGTTGGCCTGCATTTCTCTGTTGGCACCACAAGAGGCAGTAGTCCCAGCACACCAAAATCAAGAAGGACAGCAAAATGAACCCGCCGATCTCCACTGCACAAGTAGAGTAGTGGTGAGAGCATTGGACTCCCACCCTGGAGACTGGGGTTGAAGACCCGGGGGGGATGACTTTATGTGACTATACCCCAAACCTCCACATGTTCATCCTTTCACTCCAACCTTTACACCTTGCCTTATAAATCAGATCCTGTCCCAACCCCAACCCATATTCTAACCCCAACCCACACTAGGGACTGGAAGAAGGGCACCAAAACCCACCCACCGATCTCCACTGCACAAGTAGAGTAGTGGTGAGAGCATTGGACTCCCACCCAGGAGACCAGGGTTCCCGGTGGGGATGACTTTATGTTATCATCAGTGTAACTGTTTTAGCCACTCACCGCTACCATTAATGTTATGGAAGCTGCTGCTAGTTGTTGTGAGCCCATTAGCTAACTGGCTATCCCGCTCTCATTGTGCTGGATTAGCATTGGAAGCATTGGAACTGATGTATCCAGGTGACAAGACCCATCTTTATTTATCAGACATTATTTCATGTCATTTCAATTCACAGCTATTTCAGTGGCATGACTAGCTTCCGTCCTCCCAGTCCTGAACAGAAACAAGCCAGCCAACGCACATAAGCCAGGCTGGACCTGGCCTGGTTAGGCCAACTTTTCAGAACGCCTGTATTTGGAGAGGATGCCACTGTCCGAGAGGACATCTGGAGGACTGAAGTTGGTCCTGGTGAAATTATTAAACTGAACCAAATGGCTGACAGTGTCGCCGTTGGTTCCTTTGGTTCAATACAAGGATGCGTTTTAATGCAGCCATGATGTACTGTATGTACATTACATTACAGTCATTTAGCTGACGCTTTTATCCGACTCACAACAATTGCATTTAACGTATAAAAGCCAGTTTACTACTACTTGCCAGAACTTACAAGTTCTTCTCCTTTCTAAAAACAAGTGACTAAGAGCATATTGCTGAAGGCAAAGTGCAAAAATAGCAATCTATTCTAATACAATAAGCATGAGTTGGTTGTGACACACTAAATAGAAGGGGACTTTAATTAATGTAATCAATTACACCTGTGTCTGCCCTACTATGGATCTAAAAGGCCTCATTGGATTAATCAATTCGCCTAATATTGGTCAGTAGCCTATCCTACAATAGGCCTTTAGGCTATAGTGGTGGGGTACGCCTACAGACAGCCAGAAAAGCCATGTCATCAAATTCCCCCTACATTGCCTAAGAAATGTTCTTCACAGATTGGATTTATATTATGGATAGTCCCTCTATTTTATTTGGGTCAATACATTTTTAAAAGACAAAATTCCCGTGTTGTGTTATGTAGGTTACAAAAACAGTTTTCATCATTCATTATTCGAGTTGATTGTAGACTATTGATGTAATTTGCGCTGGTAGGGTTGATAGTTTATATTGCATTATATTGCAACTCTCCTTTTTAAAAGTATAATTTTGTTCTAACGTCTTATAATATGTTGTATATAAGGTCCAGGTTGTCAAAAACGAGCATTGTCCTTCAAGAAAGTATCCCCACCGTAGCCTATACGTACCTTAGGAGGGTCTGGGAAACTGTGCACCTTAAGGAAGAAGAGCTAACGACGTAGTTTACGATGCACATAGCGTTACGATGGCTCCGGAAAACGCGGCCTTGGACTTTTCAACATCAGTGCTAATTTTAGGCTAGGTAACAGCTACTTCCCACATCACTGCCAGTGTTTTTAAGAGTATTATACTGTTCCAGTTGAAATGCAAATTAGGGTCCTTTTCATCTCTGAATGAATAAAAAATTAAATAATCAATTTGCTATCACATCTCTCCTGTGTTATTTTTGATTTGCCTTTATAGCTGGCTTCGCCCAATTAAAAGAGCACATTAAACCACCCTTAGTTGCGTCAACATGGCGGCAAATACAATATTAATCTGCTTTTACGGGTAGGCGACTTACCTCAATACTTAATCTTCAAATGAATGCCTTGATTCTGTGTATGTGGCTGGAATGACACAGGGCACAACTCCCAGTGCTCCGAGGGTTTATGACATCATAATGCATGACCACTCTGATCAAAATATACTGTATGTTTCTTTTTTTCATGGTATTTTCTATAAATGTCACTAATACACTTAAATACACACACACGCACACAAGCACATCTGTTATTGTGTTAATGATAATTTAATATGCAAATATTCACTGTTAATTACTACTGCTTATTTATTTTCAAGTTCAAAGTTCATTTAGGCTATGTATTATTTATTTTACATTTGATACATTTGATTTTGTATGAGTATATATTTTTTGTTAATTGTCTCCTGATTGACCTATTTTATGACCTATTTTTCTATCCATCTATTAGTTTACTTAATTAATTGTATGCTTAATTTGTTTTCTCATGTTTTTATTAAATTGTATTCTTGATGCTTTGGCAATACTGTTAACCTGACATTCATGCCAATAAAGCATATTGAATTGAACCAGGCCAGGTCCAGCCTGGTTTATGTGCATGGCTAGCTTGTTTCTGTTCAGGACTGGTAGGACGGAAGCTAGTCATGCTACTGAAATAGCTGTGAATTGAAATGACATGAAATAATATCTGATAAATTAAGATAGGTCTTTTCGCCTGGACACAATTCCCAATGCTTCCAATGCTAATCCAGCACAATAAGAGCGGGATAGCCAGTTAGCTCATTGTTACGGCCCCATAATATGCTCGAATGTCTAGGGGAAAAGAGCCGTAACCAAAATGAAGTCGACACCAAACACAATCCAAGATGTACCAAAAAAGTGCAGGGTTTATTTCACAAAAGGTAATGTGAAACAGGTATAATACATACGCCAAGGGGGAAAGAAGCGCAAGAGCAATGCCCAAGCAAAGAAATCATAAACATAACGTTCCCAACTAAACTAGTGCCTAACTAATGCAACCAACTAAACTACAGTATAGGCTACTCTACAAAAATACAGAGATTGGCATATGCTCCTAACCTAGTGTGTTTAACATAAGACACCTACGTGAGCAGATGACAACCAGGCCGTGTATGGCCGTGACAAAGGAGGGGGACCCACACCAAACTAAGGATTAACAATAGGATTTAATTAAACTAAACTCAAATACATAAAGTACATAAATCAAACATGGGATGTGTGGTCAGTCATCAGTGGTGTAAGTGAGTGCATGAGTGAGTGAAGAGTGTATGGGTGCAATGTTGAGTAGTGCAAAACCAGGTTCAAACTACAAAGCAAGACAAAGCAATCAGTGTCCCCGGGAGGAGGAACGGCAGCAACTGAGCTCCCAGCTATTCTTGTAGAGCCCAGACACACCGGGCCCAGGTGTGCCAGGGTAGCTGCTGATGACGGCCACGCCCACCTCAGGAACCTGCTAGGACAGACACACTGAACAGACAGTGAACACACACACACACGACACACCTAGACAGGCAAATGGAGTAGGTGGGGCCGTCACCCCCCCCCCCCCCCCCCCATAAGACAGGGTCCCTACAAGACCACCGTCACCAGAGCAACTCAAGCGCAAAACAAAAGAAAACAAGCAAAAAACAAACACAGCTAGCCCAACACAGGAGCCTGTGACAATGTGTCTGCCACCACATTGTCACAGCCCCTGACGTGGCGAATGTCCAAGTCATGGGACTGTAAAAATAGACACCACCTCACCAGCAGCTGGTTCGGGCACCGCAAGGAGTGGATGAAGGTCAGGGGGTTGTGGTCCGTATAGACCACCACCAGAGTCATCCCCGACTCTACATACACCGCAAAATACTGCAGGGCCCAGATTAACCCCAGGGCCTTCTTTTCGATCATCGAATAATTTAGCTGGTGGCGATTAAACTTTCGGGAAAAGAAACAGACCGGCCTGGAAACCTCGCTGACATCGGCCTGCATCAGCACAGCCCCCGCCGCCACTTGACTCGCATCTACCTGCAAGACAAAAGGTCGATCAAAACGAGGGGCAGCCATAACAGGAGCAGAACATAACAGAGACTTTACATTGCGGAAGGCCTCCTGGCACTCAGTTGACCAGACAAACTTAGCCTCGGCCTTCCACAAGCTGGTCAGAGGTGCCACCACAGTGGAGAAGTTTCTGCAAAAACAACGGTAGTATCCCACCATCCCAAGGAACCTCATGAGTTCCTTCTTAGTGGCAGGCTGCGGGAACCGCTCCACTGCCTCCACCTTGGCCTGCACCGGGGCCACCTGTCCCTGGCCCACCACCTTGCCTAGGTAGGTTACAGTAGCACAAGCAAACTCACATTTGGCAAGGTTTACCATAAGCCGGGCAGCAGCCAGCCTGTCAAACAAAGCTCTAACCCGCTGCATGTGCGTAGCCCAGGAGTCACTGCAAACAACAAGGTCATCTAGATAAACCGCACAGCCGGCAAACCCCCCCACCACATGGTTCATCAGCCGCTTGATGCTGGCAGGTGCGTTCCTCAGTCCAAACGGCATAACGGTGTAAGAGTACAGCCCAGATGGTGTGATAAATGCTGACACTTCCTGTGCACGTTTGGACAGAGGCACCTGCCAATAGCCCTTCAGGAGATGACATACTGACATACTTCGCAGCCCCCACCAGGTCAATGCAGTCCTCCATTCGAGGCAGCGGGAAAGAGTCAGGCTTAGTCACCTTGTTGACCCGCCGGAAATCAGAGCAAAACCTCAGGGACCTGTCAATGTCGTGCACAATCCAGTCAGTACGAGAAGGCACATCACCAAATAAGCTTGGATACTGAAGAATGAGCGCCTCAAATTCCACCGCCTGCCCCTCAGTCAAATGGCTAAGCAGCCCCCTCAGGCGCTTGAGGGCTGCTGAATTATTCAGCCTACCGGACAACAACCCCCCATCCGGCTCAAGAACAGCCTCGTCCGTATCCTACCCTGATACCACCCCCGCCATACCAGCCCCCAAGGCAGGGCTCACCGCCGGCCACCCCTGCTGGTCAGTGCCGGGTGCTGCACTGTAGTAGGGCTTAAGTAAGTTCACATGGAACAGCTTCACCGACTTTCTACGACCAGAGGTGTTGATCAAATGAATCAGATTCGATTCATGAATTCCAAAATCGATCTTTTATTTAATTAATGAATCAATAAATGAAGGAATGAATAGTTCATTAATTCATTCAATGATTCATTCATTCATTTTTGGAAATCAGTATTGTTACCCAGCCCTAGTATTGATGTGTTGCATAACTTCGCAGTCATGTAATTAAGGTTACAGCTAAAAAAAACGAAACAGGTTTTAGTAACACTAACCGAATCGATATTGAATCGCCTGTCTGACTGTCTGTCTGATCATTTGCTTGCTGGTGGAAAGGTGGTGAGAAACCCAGCAGGGAACAGTGGTCGTTAGTCACTGTGGTTAATCTTTAGTCAGAACCACCGTCTTTCCCATCACTGAGCTGTTTTTACCTCAACCTACTTCAGACTCTGAGGAAGAAAAATCCCATGTTATCCTGTGTATCCTGTAGATAGAAGGTCCTACTTCACCAACACCTGGCTCAGCATCTCAGACATGTTAACTGACATGTCCATGTAAAGTAACTCATTATGTAATGTAGCTCATTCTGGACAACAGGAGTTTTCGATAATAATAATAATCTTTATTTATAGCGCACATTTCAGACACAACGTGCCTCTCAATGTGCTTTACACAACATAATAAATACTAAATGCAAATAGAATAAACAGAAAAACACACAAACACAAACGTAAAATTCAGACATGAGAAAACAATGTAAAATAGGAATGACATTATGCTAACAAAATTAAAAACCTGCATTGTTATTATCCAATGGGAAATGCCCTTTTGAACAGGTAGGTCTTCAGATTTTTCTTGAACGTATCCACGGTGCCAGATTTTTTTTAAATCTAGTGGAAGCTCGTTCCATAATCTGAGGGCATATGAGGAGAAGGCAGCTTCACCATATGTTTTAGTTCTGGTGCGAGGAATGGTCAGTTGCAGTGATTCTGATAATTCATTGTTAATGCATATTTGGCATCAGTATGCTCAGACAACCTTGCAGAGAGGCAGCTTGAAGGGCATTCAGAGATAGCACATTATTTGGTCACTTCAGCCAAAGTTGTCCTCTCTCTCCATGTTGTTCTGTTACGCTTTATAGAGGCCATGTCTTTCCAGGATAGCAACACCACATCAAGTTCAGAATGAGGACAGATATGATCGCACATCCAATAAGGTAACCCTTAACATGGCTTTACACTTTAGGTAACTCTTAACATGGCGTTACACTTTAGATAACCCTTCATGAGTTTACCCTTTAGATAACCCTTAATATGACTTTACACTTTAGTAAAATCTTATGATTTCACACTTGCATGCACACACACGTACACACACGCACACGCACACACACACTCACACACACACGCACACACACACGCACACACGCAAATCATTTCTCACATGCAAAAGTGGCTTATTCTTTATTTACAAACAATGTAATAGTCATTAATCTAAACAGCGCAACGAAACATGCTTTAGATGAACATTGATTGGACAGTCTCTTTTTCAGACTGTTATTCCCTGTCATTACGGTACTTCTATTGACCTATAACATCGTACCTGAGCCCCTCTCCAGCCCACAGGTATCATGATTATAACATGATTATAACATTATCCCTGAGCCCCTCTCCAGCCCACAGGTATCATGATTATAACATGATTATAACATCGTACCTGAGCCCCTCTCCAGCCCACAGGTATCATGATTATAACATGATTATAACATCGTACCTGAGCCCCTCTCCAGCCCACAGGTATCATGATTATAACATGATTATAACATTATCCCTGAGCCTCTCTCCAGCCCACAGGTATCATGATTATAACATGATTATAACATTATCCCTGAGCCTCTCTCCAGCCCACAGGTATCATGATTATAACATGATTATAACATTATCCCTGAGCCCCTCTCCAGCCCACAGGTATCATGATTATAACATGATTATAACATCGTACCTGAGCCCCTCTCCAGCCCACAGGTATCATGATTATAACATGATTATAACATCGTACCTGAGCCCCTCTCCAGCCCACAGGTATCATGATTATAACATGATTATAACATCGTACCTGAGCCCCTCTCCAGCCCACAGGTATCATGATTATAACATGATTATAACATCGTACCTGAGCCCCTCTCCAGCCCACAGGTATCATGATTATAACATGATTATAACATTATCCCTGAGCCTCTCTCCAGCCCACAGGTATCATGATTATAACATGATTATAACATCGTACCTAAGCCCCTTTCCAGCCCACAGGTATCATGATTATAACATGATTATAACATCGTACCTGAGCCCCTCTCCAGCCCACAGGTATCATGATTATAACATGATTATAACATCGTACCTGAGCCCCTCTCCAGCCCACAGGTATCATGATTATAACATGATTATAACATTATCCCTGAGCCTCTCTCCAGCCCACAGGTATCATGATTATAACATGATTATAACATCGTACCTGAGCCCCTCTCAAGCCCACAGGTATCATGATTATAACATGATTATAACATGATTATAACATTATCCCTGAGCCCCTCTCCAGCCCACAGGTATCATGATTATAACATGATTATAACATTATCCCTGAGCCTCTCTCCAGCCCACAGGTATCATGATTATAACATGATTATAACATTATCCCTGAGCCTCTCTCCAGCCCACAGGTATCATGATTATAACATGATTATAACATTATCCCTGAGCCCCTCTCCAGCCCACAGGTATCATGATTATAACATGATTATAACATTATCCCTGAGCCCCTCTCCAGCCCACAGGTATCATGATTATAACATGATTATAACATTATCCCTTAGCCCCTCTCCAGCCCACAGGTATCATGATTATAACATGATTATAACATTATCCCTGAGCCCCTCTCCAGCCCACAGGTATCATGATTATAACATGATTATAACATTATCCCTGAGCCCCTCTCAAGCCCACAGGTATCATGATTATAACATGATTATAACATTATCCCTGAGCCCCTCTCCAGCCCACAGGTATCATGATTATAACATGATTATAACATGATCCCTGAGCCCCTCTCCAGCCCACAGGTATCATGATTATAACATGATTATAACATCGTACCTGAGCCCCTCTCCAGCCCACAGGTATCATGATTATAACATGATTATAACATGATTATAACATCGTACCTGAGCCCCTCTCCAGCCCACAGGTATCATGATTATAACATGATTATAACATCGTACCTGAGCCCCTCTCCAGCCCACAGGTATCATGATTATAACATGATTATAACATCGTACCTGAGCCCCTCTCCAGCCCACAGGTATCATGATTATAACATGATTATAACATTATCCCTGAGCCCCGTCTCCAGCCCACAGGTATCATGATTGTCATCTCAGGCACTTGGAAGGTAAACAAAGCTGTGTGGACATTGTTGCACATTTCTAGATCAAATGTCAAAGAAAACAATAACAAGCATTCATGTTCAAGTATAATTCCATAATTGATGCAAATAACAATAATACAATTCTCACATGCATCTACCCGACTGTAGCCTGGCTCCTGCCCCCTGCCTGCCAAGTGAGTGTACTGCGGATAGTTTTCTCCACCCATGACTGAGAGTTAGTTCTATGTGATTGCTTAAGTTTTAGCAGAAAGAACCAAATATTATTGGTTGAACGTTGACAACAATGGAATGAGACAGCAGCAAAACATGTGCGCCAAACACTTTGAAATACATAAGATACATAGATAATTTACTGGAAAAAATACAACGAAGAACTTGAACATTTCCAAGCATTCACGGTACACATGGGATTGTTTTGGAGAGTTATACGTCAGATATAACATCATCCATCCATTCCCTCTTACACAAGGGACTAGAAATACCCATCAAACATCTTATTTCATGTTCCTAGTATGTAAAGAGTTGTTTTTCTAGTTAGTCTTGTACAGAATTCCTAAATCCAGCCATAGTTGAAAAAAATAAATAAAATAACTAAATGACATACTCAAAATTGGAAATGAGACAGTAATATAATCCACCTGTTGCACACTAACAAGCGAGACTCTGCAGGATGAAGTTCTTGGACAGCTTTGTCTGTGCTCTTAAAAACGTGGCGGCGCTCTTATCCTGGGAGCTCTGGGAGGCGACTGTGCTGCTTGCGCTTGGTGGAGCCTGGTCAGGCCTGCCAGCGTACCCGCTCAAGCTGCCTCCTCACTTGTACACATGCTCAGGCTGGCTGTACATCCGCTGTGGGGACCAACTTTAGTTTTTTTTCCAATGCAGACCCTTCCTTTCACCCCTCAATCGGGGCGCCTTTGCCTGTGGGCGGAGCTAGTGGAGGAGAGTGGCCCTGCCGTTCCCGGCGTGTCACAGCGCGTCCCTCCCTCCCGGGTCCCTCGTGTGGTCAGTAGCGTCCCCGGCTGGCTCTGGACATGGTGAGCGGTAGAGTGACCGAGGACAGAGACGAGACCTCCCAGTACAGACTGCGGGACAGAAACAGCTGGTAGAGAATCACCACCGATATGGACTGGCACAGGATCACACCGATGGTCACCACCTGGAGACACACACACACACACACGCACACGTGTGAAGGCACACAAACACACAATTTTGTTCACTAACTGTTGTCATTGCGCTTGTGAATGGTGTCCATGCTGCATCGGGTCTAAATGACTGACCTTGTCTCTCTGATGCTCATTGAAGACAAGTGTGATCAGGACCAAGGTGGGGTGGCACAGGAACCAGAGGAAACAGCCCTGTGACACAGTTAGACGTATTACACAGGACCCAGAGGAAACAGCCCTGTCACACACAGACTTATTACACAGGAACCTGATGAAACAGCCCTGTCACACACAGACTTATTACACAGGACCCAGAGGTAACAGCCCTGTACACAGGCTTATTACACAGGAACCTGATGAAACAGCCCTGTCACACACAGACTTATTACACAGGACCCAGAGGTAACAGCCCTGTCACACACACCTCAGAGGTCGTTTTATTGGCCACACGGCAGTTACACACCAAAACACAACACTAACACTCAGTCCAAGTGCTGGTCAGGGACCGGACTGAAGAGCATCTGCTCTTCTGCATGTTTTTCATATTGGGTTCTTGTAGGAAACCTTAGCGAACACAGGGAGAACATGCAAAGTCCGCACAGAAAGGCCTGGGAGATACCCCACCTGAGTACCCGACAATCCTGGGGAGAACATCCCTAGTTCCGACAACGTCCCAAGCGGGAATTGAACCCAGGACCTTCTTACTGTACCGCCACAGAACATATATTGGTGAGGTCATGGAAGACAGTTTTACATCAGTACACTCTGTCCTACAGGGTGTGTGTAATACTCAACTCTGTCCTACAGGGTGTGTGTAATACTCAACTCTGTCCAACAGGGTGTGTGTAATACTCACCTCTGTCCTACAGGGTGTGTGTAATACTCACCTCTGTCCTACAGGGTGTGTGTAATACTCAACTCTGTCCTACAGGGTGTGTGTAATACTCAACTCTGTCCTACAGGGTGTGTGTAATACTCAACTCTGTCCTACAGGGTGTGTGTAATACTCAACTCTGTCCTACAGGGTGTGTGTAATACTCAACTCTGTCCTACAGGGTGTGTACAGTATAATCCTCATTATGCCTACCAGCCTTCCTGTTTTCTGAGCCATGTTTATTTGTCACATACTACGGGTGCGTTCGTAAATGCGCTCGGTTTGAAAATTCAGAGCACTGCACTCTGGGAGCACTCAGAGTGCACACTGGACGCTCTGACTGAAAAGACCGAGCAAACTGACCATCCCTAAATTAACTCAATCAATTAATCAATCAAAGCTTTATTTGTATAGCGCATTTCATACACATACACACTGATTTCAAGGCGCTCTATGATGTTGAAACCGGAGCAGATTCTCGGAGCGCATTTACGAACGCACCCTACATCATACAGGCACAACAAGCAGTGAAATGTTCTTCCGTTAGCTCCTAGATTGTGCACACACTAACGTAGGGGTCTGCGGGAGTGTGTACCTTGGCAAAGCCCAGGTAGAAGTCTCTCTTGAGGGCGCTCCTCTCGGAGCTGATGATTTGGTGGAGCACGGAGGCCAGCAGCAGCGCCAGGCTCACCCGCAGTGCCAGGAGCAGCAGGCCGGCCACGCTGCGCTGGGCGTGGTAGCTGTGGTGCTCCGTCTCCTCGTACTGCTCCCACAGCAGCAGCGCCCCCTGCAGGACAGCATACAAGCACATGGGACCGTGGGAGTACTGCAGCAGAGAGAAGCCAGCCTGTCGGGGTCGGTAGAGGTTAGAGGTCAAAGGGCAGGGTTAGGGGGTGGGGTCGGACTCTGACCTGCATGGCCACACCCCCCAGGGCCAGGGCGGTGGAGGCGGGGGAGGAGTCCCACTGCAGCGGTCTGCTCTGGGGCTTCCTGCCTCTGCTCAGCGTCCAGCCCATGCACAGACTCAGCAGCATGTACAGCATGGACACCTGGGAGACCATGTCACAGACTGCACCACCAGGAACTCGTTAGACACAGACAACATGAAAGCAACATGGAAATGAGACATGTGGTGTAGTAGTAGTAGACTCACACTCAGCCAAGCTTCCCATTATGGGTCTGCCCACACCGTCCAAGGCATACCTGTAGGAGACACCACAGCAAATCGGTTATAAACACCACAGCCAAACGTTTATAAACCTCACAGTCAAACGTTTATAAACACCAGTCTAACATCAATGAACACCACAGTCAAACGCCTAACACCATAGACAAATGTTTATAAACACAGAAAGACAAACATTTATAAACACCACAGACAGTCAAACGTTTATAAACACCACAGACAAACATTTATAAACACAGACAGACATACATTTATAAACACCACAGACAGTCAAATGTTTATAAACACCACAGTTCCTAATCAACAACAGGATGGCATGTGTCTGACCTGGCCAGGTGGATGTAATTGAAGAGGGCAGAGACTCCCTGCAGCATCAGGGCTGTGGACAGGACCTTCAGCACCTTGTGCATGGGGCCTCCCTTACGCAGGGCCTGCCACAGGGGCTGCACATAGATGCAGGACGCCACGAAGTAGGCCAGGATCAACAGGAAGTAGAAGCTATAAAGGCCTGCCAAGAAGCACGGGGACGGAGGAGGAGAGGTGAGAGAGGAGAAGATGAGCTTCATAAACAAAGAACAACTGTCATTTTTATATCGTGTAACTATGCAAAAATGATTCCTAAGGAATAGGTAGGAGGTAACATGCATATAGCTCGTCTGAATCTGTATATCGCTGACCCCAGGTCAGCTGTTATCATGTCTGTCAGGAGTAGGGCCTGTATATCGCTGACCCCAGGTCAGCTGTTATCATGTCTGTGGGCAGGGGCCTGTATATCGCTGACCCCAGATCAGCTGTTATCATGTCTGTGGGCAGGGACCTGTATATCTCTGACCCCAGGTCAGGTGTTATCATGTCTGTCAGGAGCTGGGCCTGTATATCTCTGACCCCAGGTCAGGTGTTATCATGTCTGTGGGCCTCTACTGACCGGCCTCCTCGGCGCTGAAGTGTTCTCTGGGGTTCCCGGCGGCGTCGGGGTTGAGCAGCAGGATGTGGAAGTGCAGGCCGGCCTGCTGCGGGACGCTGCCCTCTTGGCAGGTGTAGCGGTCAGCATAGAGGGCGTGCCAGGCCTGGGGGGCCGGCTGGGGGGGGATGGTCTGGTTGTGCTCCTCCTCGCTCAGCCGGACTGGGTGGGTTAGACAGTAAACAACATGGTATTTTACTTATAGACTAAGACTGGGGGTGTTAGACAGTAAACAACATGGTACTTTACATATAGACTAAGACTGGGGGTGTTAGACAGTAAACAACATGGTATTTTACTTATAGACTAAGACTGGTGGTGTTAGGACTGCATGAGCCAGTGCAGTCGCAGTCACGTCTAGTCGGTAGAAACTGGCGAACATGTGGGGAATTGACCAACTTGCCGCCACGCAGATATCTTGCACTGATAAGCCCCTGAACAGTGCCCAAGAGGTGGCCATGCCTCTGGTAGAACGAGCCCTGAGACCCACAGGGGGTGGCAGACCCTTACACCCATACGCCATGGTGATGGCATCCACAATCCAGTGTGATAGCCGTCGGCTAGAAATGGGTTTTGCCGCACGGGGAGGAAACCATGAGATGAAGAGCTGGTCGCTCTGTCTGATGGCACTAGTCCTGTCTACATAAGTGCGTAAAGCACGCACAGGACGCAAAAAATGAAACCTCCTTTCCTCGTCAGAGGAGAATGGAGGAGGGTGGAAAGCTACGAGCTCCACAACTGTGCTGTTGGGAGCAGAAATTACTTTGGGTACACATGCGGGGTTAAGGCCTGGTTCATAGTCAACAGTGCAGTCTTGAAGGAGAGAGCCTTCATATCGGCACTCTCCAGTGGCTCGAAGAGCTGCCCAGAGAGCACCTCAAGTACGATGGGGAGGTCCCACGAAGGAGCTATAGGTCCGGACACGGGATGCATACGGCGCACCCCTTTCATGAACCAAAGCACCAATCGGTGTTCACTCAGTGCATCGGAATTGAAGCCTACATGGTAGGCAGAGATAGCGGCTAGATAGACCTTAACGGTACAAAAAGCCCTGCCAATGTCCGATAAGGATTGCAGAAAACATACGACTTTAGCAGCAGAGCACTGAAAAGTGATGCTGTCCAACACAACACTTCTCAAACACATGCCACTTGTATGCCATGTTTATGTGGAGAACACCCTAGCATTGTGCAGGGTATGGATCACGTTGGGTGGGAGTTCATCCGCATCCACGTTCATACTCTCACAGGCCATGCCCACAGGGCTAGTAGCTCGGGTCTGGTATGGAAAACCTGACCGTGCGCCAGGGATACTAGATCCCTGCATAACGGGAGTGGCCATGGTTGGTCCGAGAGGAGCTGTGTGATCTCCGCTAGCCACGGTCTGCTCGACCAACGTGGGGCGATCAGAATCAGTAACAGGCCCTGCTCCCTGACTCTGGCTAGAGTTGGGGTGACGAGGGCGATCAGAGGAAAAGCATACAGTAGCACGTTTGGCCACAGATTGGCCAGCGCGTCTACTCCGAGAGGTGCCTCATCGTCCAGAGAGAAGAAAATAGGGCACTGCGCGTTTTTGTGCAAGGAAAAAAGATCTACGGAAGCCTGGCCGAATCTCTCCCAGATCTGACCTACCACATCTGAGACCAGAGTCCAGTCCCCGAACCGGGGATGTCCTCTGGAGAGCAGGTCAGCTCCACAGTTCTGCGTGCCTGGGACATGGGTCGCACGTAACGACGCTAAGTGGTTGCTGCACCACAAGATCAATCTGTGTGCCAGCTTGCATAGAGTCACGGACCGAGGACCACACTGGCGATTGATGTAAGCCACTGCGGTCGTGTTGTCTGTCCTGACCAGGACATGACGGCCTCGCAACAGGGGTAGGAAATGTCTCAGCGCCAAGTAGACTGAGAGCAGTTGAAGGTAATTGATGTGAGCGTGGCGGAGCTGTGGAGACCACACTCCGTTCACGGCTCTTCCCTCAAGAACAGCCCCCCAGCCCCAGAGGGAGGCGTCTGTTGAGAGCTCTGTTCTCGATGACACCGCGCCCATGGGATTTCCGACCTCGAACAGGCGGGGGTCCCTCCATGAGTGGCGGAAGGTGGCAGCGGGGGCACAAGTATAAGCTTGCTACCCAATGTTGAAAATCCTTCATTAACAGTGGTCCCGGAGGAACTACTGATACTGTATGGTCGATGCCATGAGTCCCAATAGATGAAGGCACAGCCTGAACTTGACCCAGTGTCCCAAGCAGAACATGGCCAGACACTGTTTGAACGAGGCAATGCGTTTCTCTGACAGAGTAGCTCGAAACGTGACAGAATCCAACCTGACTCCCAGGTATTCTATTGACTGAACTTGGATCAAAGCACTCTTGGCTAGATACACCCTGAAGCTGCTAGGTGTGTTAGAAGAATGCCTGTGTCCCGTACTGCCTGCTTCTGTGATGGGGCGCAGAGCAGGTAATCGTCAGGATTATCATGCCCTGGAGTCACAATGGATGGGGGGCTGCCTCCACACATTCGGTAAACACTTGTGGGGCGGTGTTTACCGAATGTAAACACTGCTCCCTCCCTCTTTGGAATGAGGAAATATCGAGAGTAAAAACCGTTCTGACTGTCTCCTTCTGGTACGACTTGTATGACCCCTTTGTGCAGGAGAGAGGCAATCTCCTCCTTAAGCACTGAGGCAGAATCTCCCCTGGCTATTGAAGACACCATTCCGGTGAACGGAGGGGGCTTTGTAGCAAACTGTAGTCTGTAGCCCGGAGATACGGTGGCTAAGACAGTCCACCCGGCCAGTGAGAGGCCCATGCTGGGGTCTCGTCAGAGGCGCGGTAGCGCCCTCTGCCGGCGTCATGGGGGTCGCCGGTTCATATTTTGACAATGTTTTTATTTTTATCTTCCGAGCCCTTGGCTTGGACCTGCCTGGTTGCAACAGACAAGAGCATTGTAGATGACGACACATGACATTTTCCACTTCTAACCCCTGCTGGGGACGAGAGGAGAGCTGCTGAACATGTACTATAGCACGGGACGCAACATCGCACCCGGGTCTCCGAGGCAGCGTGTCGAACGAGCCCAGAACCCTGGGCCGGGAACCTGAAGAACTAGGGCTTCTACCATCTGTCTCTTGGGGGGTGAATGCACTTGTTCTGGGGGGGCACCGGAACACCGAACGAGTGTCCCCCTCAGAAGACCGGGCGATCGCCAGGATGCCTGATTCTTGTTGGACGCACTGGGCTGTCCCTTCTTCTTAGCGGGGGGGCTTGGGATTCTGCTTAGCCCATGCTTTCCCTTTTGCAGATGGGGTCTGTGAGCAGGACCGTACCTGTGCCTCAGGGGGAGCAGCCCTGGGGTTCCCTGGAGGAGGCGGGGGTCGGTTGTAGGTGGCTGGACGGCCGAATCTGTCTCAAACCGAGCCCTTGGGAGGGGCAAGTTTGGACTGGGTCTTGCGAGGTAGAACGGAAGTGTATATCTCGCCCTCCTTCTGTCTCTGCTCACAGGCTGCTCTGCGCGCGGCGATAGCCTTCTCGAATAGGAGTTTAGGGTCTACCGGAGCATTGATCATTTCAGAGAGCTCTACTCACTACAGATATACACAGAATACATTAGTCCTTTAGCAGACGTTTTTGGTATGCGGCAAGAAGAGAGACCGTGTTCAAAGCTTTAGCTGTGAGGCTACAGGATTTGTAGACCCTTTGGTTCACGGAAGACTTGAAAACCATGGTCGGCTGGGGCCAGCCAGGGCAGAGATGGTGGGTGATCTCTGTCACGAAAGTGGACAGGTTGGTGAGACCCTCCGATTCCAAACCCTCCATCTCCAGGTGAAGGAAACCCTTCAGCTGGACTTCGTCCGACTGGGGTTTATTCCAGTAGCTCGAGCCCCTTGATGCAGTCGGGGTGCAGGGGAAGGAGCTGATGGGGAGTAGGAGCACCCAACGACAGCACTTTACCATCATAGATGGACTTATGCCCCACCTGGGGACCCATAGGAGTGGGCCAGGTAAGGCCCAGGCGAAACGCTGCTCTCTTACATAGTTCCACAAATGAGAGGTCGGAATCAGCGGACTCCATGGACTCACTAGCTGCACTACCGATGGTAGGAGGGCCGATAGCCGACCACTGTCCTCCTCTTCCTCCTCGTCTGCTGGGAAGAGGGCATCCCCCTGATCAGCATACGTCATGTCAATAGTATCGCTGTTCTCGTAAGGGAACGGAGCCTGAGCCAGTCATTAGGTGAGAGGCTGGAAGAGTTCCAATTCCTTGCCACAGTCCCGAACGCTGGGGCCGGGCAGCTCATCATCGATAAGTGCGAGCATGGATTCCCGGACCGTAGGGGTGGGGTCGAGAGTGGCAGGACGCTTGCTAGCGATCCTCTCCCGCCTCACAAAGGCCGTGTCTGTCAGGGCACTGCACGCCGGACATAAGGATTTATCTGCCAGTGCAGCCGCAGTGTGGAAGGGTCCCAAACACAAGGCAGAGGTTGTGGGCGTCCTTCCAAGCTATCATACAACCTCAAGCTCCGTCATATTCTCTGGAGTTGGGTGTAGCCATGTCAAGGAGGGGGGTGACTAGCTAACTGGTAAGAGTTAGGTAGTACTGCTGTCTTAAAAGTAGAGCAGGACAGTGACGACCTGTTGTTAGCTAATAAGCAGCGGCCTGTAGCAATGTTGCTAACTAGCTTATAAAGTCTGGTTAGCACAGCTAGTTTAAAGTAACTAGGACAGTGACGAACTAGCTAACTAAAGGGTAAGCACCAACACACGAGGTCCGGGGACCACAGGGTCAGAAGCCTGCGGTCAGGCTAGGCTAATTAGCTTGTGACGGCTAGTTATCTGTGCCAGCTGTAGCTAACTGGGGACAGTGACATACATGTTTTAGCTAGCAGGGGCTGTGCTAGGGCTATCAGCAAGCGAAGTTTGGTGAACCCAGTGACGGGGAAGCAAACTACATAGGCCGTTATGCGATGCTAGGACCTCGGTTGTGACACCGAGGACAATAGCAACTTAAAGTGACAGACTAGACTAGGTGGATGGTTGTAACGCTGTAGAGCTAGCTACCTGAGAACCAGTCTGCAGTATCGTGGGAACCCATACCGTAATGAAGGAGGATGCACGATAGCTACACTGCCACTAGGTGTGGCGAAGGGAGTGACCATCCTTGTAATGGGAGGGAGACTCCAGGCAATCTTCCAGCGGGAGGAGAGCTTAGTTATGCTTGTGACAGCTTCACTTGCTAGCCTGTGAGGGCTAGCCGGCATCACAAATAGTGGGCTCGGGAAAACTGTCTCGTGCTCGGCGACGGAAGACGGTGACCAGAGGCTACCGAATCCCCCTACGAGGTGAGTCCGTCCGAGCACACTACTAGGCAGGTTCAACACAAACTTCACGGTGGAAGAGAGCGAGAATGACGGGCTCACCGCTGGTCAGCGTGTGTAAGTACAGGGGGTGTGGCTACCTGTCACACATGACCAGTCTGTCATTCTGACAAACGTCTTTGGCTTCCAGCAGGATGTCACGTGAGCGTCATCCCATAGTGAAACATTGCAACGAATGTTGAAATAGAACCAAAAGCTCCACCTCGAGTGTATTATTGCTTTGATACAACAGCACTGCACTGTCCTATAAATATCCTTTGGGAAAATATTGCTTTCAGCCATCTGCAATCCGAAAAATAGTTCTACTTTGTTTACTGTTGCTATAGGCAACCAAAATGTATCAAAGTGGACTGATTTGCCCTTTGGTATTGTGGTTATTGGCACGGCTCCAAATGCCTCTTGGACAATCACAATGCATGGTTGGAACTAGCTGTTGAATGATGTTAGTTAATAGCTGCCAAATGAGACCGACTGACACTCATGGAATAATTATATTAATCAAGCTGTTAATACAGAGGAATATGTTTTACCACAGACTGTGAGCTAAACTAACAATGGCTCTCTACGCCCCGGTGTCGTGTTGGACTCACTGGAGAGCTGAGCTCTGGAGAGGCGGTCGGGGCAGCTGAGGTTGTCAAAGCCTTCCTCCAGATCCTGGAACAGCAGCAGACGAGACTCCTTCTCCACGGCCAGTGGAGCGTTATCCAGCCTGCACACGATCAGACCGCTGCCCCCTGGAGGAGGGAGGGAGAGAGAGAGAATATAGGTACAGAAAGAGATAGAGGAAGAGTTGAAATTAATTGAAACCTTTAGTTCTAACATGGCACTATATTTTGCTGGAGAACCATTGGTTCTGAGCTGAGCAGTGCTCACATCCATGATCAGGGATCCATACAGGTAGCTATATTAATCACTGTGTTGACTTGACACCACTGTGTTCACAGGGACTAATTATGGCCTGAATGACCTGGGCTCTGGGCTCACAGAGGGCCTGTTATTCACTAGGGTGTAAATTAAATTTGAACCCTCAACAATTAGTGTTTTGTCCTCCTACCTATTATGGCATTGAATGGAGTCATATCCCACCATTCACACAATATGTATTTTGTGTCTGTGACAAATGTATCAAAGCCTTGAATGAGAGACTGTGAGTAAGGTACAGAAGGTCCAATGGGGTCACACTGACTGTCCACAACATGGGTCGTCGACTCGCCACCTCAATTCTGACACCAGCGAACAACAGACAGAGCAAGGAAGCCTGCATCAACTGAAGAACGAGAGATGGACATGCTGTATGCAGGCAGCGTCTAGATACTGTCTTATAGGGTTCCTACCGTGGTACATGAACCTGGTGATGTACTGGCCATTCTGTTGTCGTGCGGCATCACTCCTGAAAACTCCCGATACCGTTTTTCCAAACGCAGCCGCAGCACAGAGTATGAAGGCGGTGAGTGTGGCCCAGAGATGAGACATTGTCCACCTAGTTATACCCCAGCCTCGGCATTAACAGGGCATTTTCTGACAATGAAACAGTGGACTGACTGATCTATCCAGAGTTCCCTCTGCACTAACACGAATGATGGATTTAGAGTTTACCCAATCATCGAAAGACCTCAGTAGTACGTCACACGTAAAAGCCAATCAGAGAGCAGGCGGGGTCATAAAAACTCTCCCCAACGCAGTTTAATACGTGTCAACGCTGCCGTAAAGCAGCATTCGACTGTCGCAAGCTCCATGTTGTAAGTTATTTGTTGTGCAGGAAGAAGCTCAATCTCTCTGTAGTCAGGAGGGATGACAGAATCTGTCTGGTGCATGACAGTTGACCAAAGTGATGGTTTTCCTTCTCCGAGCCTGTGAATGGTGTGGGTCTTGAATGCACTGCTCCGGTTATGACTCGGTCGTGGTTTAGGTGGTTTTGACGACAACACCAGTGAGTTCAGGTGGTGAGATGGACTTCAGCACAACTGTCCTGGTCACCGGCGGATCAGGCTTCATGTAAGTGTATATTTTCATATTAGTGAAAGGGACAGGTAGGGACAGGTAGCCTAGAACCGTCGGACTTCAATTTACAGAATCCTAAATCCTAGATATTAGTAGAAAATAAGGTCTTCATCAGTTGTTGCTACACCAATTTATTTTTTACCCTATTTAAACCAGAGAAAAATCACATTGAGATTTACATCTCTTTTTAAAGTCGCACAGAAATGAAAAAAGTATTCTGTCCCATTTTGGTTCACATAATTGGTCATAGTGTTCACCTATTCAACGATGTATGCCAAAAATTACAAAATTCTACTTTTGTTGTATATCAAAGTATATAATTTCTTACTAAAACGGTAGGTCACGTGCAATTACGACAACAGGTACCTTAGATTTTAGGCCAATATTCTCACGACATCCACCCGTCAATCAACGCTATCCTTCTATCGAATCTGTCTAAGGTTCTTAAAACCCGTCCACTTGTCAATGTTCCAATCAAATTCCTATAAACATATGTCCCACCCTCATAGCTTGTTTGCGTCGGAAATAAGTCAAACTACGGAAGTTATCTCAAACGTCAGTTTCTGTGCGACTTTAAGTGAGCCCTGGCCAAGAAAGGAGCAACAAGCAACACAACGCACCAACAGATAAGATGTATAAAATAACTTAAAAGAACACGCTTCCTAATCGTTGATGTATTTGTGTTTGTTTCCATGCAGTGGGTCCCATTTCGTCTGCTCCCTAGTCAACAGACATCCAGACTGGCGAATTATCAACCTGGACAATGTAAGACACAAAATATATACACTACAAATACATTTGATGTGTGGACTATCACAGGTTAAGTCACAGTTCTATAAGGTGTAAGCTTTATTGCATAGACTACTTTAATCAGAAATGTTGCTGTAGGCGTCAGTGCAGGTTAGCTGTGAGTGAAACTGGTCTGTTCCAGCTGGACTACTGTGTGAATGAAACTGTGGTCTGTTCCAGCTGGACTACTGTGTGAGTGAAACTGTGGTCTGTTCCAGCTGGACTACTGTGTGAGTGAAACTGTGGTCTGTTCCAGCTGGACTACTGTGTGAGTGAAACTGTGGTCTGTTCCAGCTGGACTACTGTGTGAGTGAAACTGTGGTCTGTTCCAGCTGGACTACTGTGTGAGTGAAACTGTGGTCTGTTCCAGCTGGACTACTGTGTGAGTGAAACTGTGGTCTGTTCCAGCTGGACTACTGTGTGAGTGAAACTGTGGTCTGTTCCAGCTGGACTACTGTGTGAGTGAAACTGTGGTCTGTTCCAGCTGGACTACTGTGTGAGTGAAACTGTGGTCTGTTCCAGCTGGACTACTGTGTGAGTGAAACTGTGGTCTGTTCCAGCTGGACTACTGTGTGAGTGAAACTGTGGTCTGTTCCAGCTGGACTACTGTGTGAGTGAAACTGTGGTCTGTTCCAGCTGGACTACTGTGTGAGTGAAACTGTGGTCTGTTCCAGCTGGACTACTGTGTGAGTGAAACTGTGGTCTGTTCCAGCTGGACTACTGTGTGAGTGAAACTGTGGTCTGTTCCAGCTGGACTACTGTGTGAGTCCCAGGAGCCTGGAATATGTTGAAGACAGGGGCAACTACACCCTCATCATGGTGAGAATCATGGGCGATTTTATAGGGGGGGCAAGTGCCCCCCCTGATTGGCCAGCCCAACTCTGCTCAAATTCTAAAAATACATAATTGTGGTTTGTACCAGTTTGTGTTAGGTCATCATTCATTTTAAAAGTGTATTTATTACTTAAACTAGGCTACCTTAATAAAAAAAAATCATAATCCACCAATGGCACAACTCGTCCGTCGACCTCAACTATTTCCGGTTTGATCTGTTACCGCAAAAAAAAGAGATCTGACTGTACTGCTCAGTGCTCAACAAGCTACAACTAGCCAACCTGCTCACAATGGTGAAAAGAGCTTTAAAAACAATTGACCACTTCATAAAAAAATAAAATAAAACTGGCAATGCTAATGAAGAAGCTACCACTCGAAATGACACCGCAGCAAGTGCAATCGAATGCAGAAGTGCTCCAGAGGCTATCGAAGCTAGCACTAGCAACTTCACCACATGGATGTATTAATAGAACGGAGAGGAAGCTAGCACCAGCAGGCAGTTGCAGTTTGATGTTGTGATGTTGGGTATAGCCTAGTGCTCGGTCATAATGCCACATGCTTGTGGTGTCTAGATGAAGTTTGAAATGTTGTGCATATTGAATTGTCATACGGATTTCTTATTAGCATACTGTTCACAACTGGCATTCTTTGTAAATAGATGGGATGGGATGGCAGAACTGTTTTTTTTTTTTCTCACATCAAAATGTTGCCCCCCCTACTCTCAGAGGGTAAAATCGCCTATGGTGAGAATACTGCATACTGTATGTCAGGCCATTTACTGATCATGTCCAGAACGCTGTAGTGGAGTCATATAATATGAATACATGAATTTACAGTTCTGAGTTCGATGACCTGCCAACGCACATGACTACCTGTCATAAACACCTCTAGCAGCTACGCAACCGAGAAGCCAGTGATTCGATGGCACGGGTGCACAACATTTGTACTGAGGAGTGAGTTTAACCAATTCAGCTTGGGTACACTCACCCCCCTGAACTCACTCCACACACCACAGCAACCCCAGCTGGTTGAGCTGAGCTCAACTGGGTTTCCAGGTCATGGCACCACTGTCACAGTTTTTGACTGCGTCGCTCCTTAGTATTGCTTCCACCCTGACTTGTTCATGCTGGGTTTGAGGACCACTTTACATAAACAACACCGCTTTAACCTGTAAACAAACTTCTCCACCATGGCGTCAAACGCTGCTTTCAGACGATGGCACGTTTGGGCGGAATGTATACTGAGGAGTGAGTTTAACCAAGTCAGCTCGGTTACATGAAGATTAGAAATAAAGTTGTGTGTGCGCGTGTGTACTTTTAAATGAGCAGATCACAACACATACTTTCCTGTTAACAGGGGGACATATGCAACCCACGCTTGGTGAACCACATCTTCACCACAGAAAACATTGACATCGTCTTTCACCTGGCGGCCAAAACACATGTTGGTGAGAAGAGTCACAGCTACCTTTGTTCTCACGGCACCAAAACTACAGCCAATAACCAGCTCTTCACCTCGTCTGTCCAACAATGGATATTATTCATTTGCACTGATATTCCTTCTGTTCCCTCTGTCAGAGACATCCTTCACCTCCCCCTCCAGCTTCCAGAGGGTGAACGTGGAGGGAACACGACTTCTTCTGAAAGCAGCGTTTGATGCCAAGGTGGAGAAGTTTGTTTACATAAGCACAGACGAGGTTTATGGAGACAGCCTGGACACGGTTGGTTCATACAGAGCTCTACTCACTACAGATATACACAGAATACATTAGTCATTTAGCAGACGTTTTTATCCAAAGTGACTTACAATAGTTGTAGTAGTAATTTAAAATTAATACTCTTGTCATTACACTTCCTTAAAATGGTTAAATCTGTATAAATACTGTCATCTGCTAGTGTTAACAGTTTTGATCTTTCCCACCAGACATTTGAGGAAGCAAGTCCCAGGAGACCGTCCAACCCATACTCTATCACCAAAGCAGCTGCAGAATGTCTGGTGCTCTCTTACTGGGAGAGGTACAAGGTACTAACACAGCAGCTGCACACTACATATCCCATACTGCATTTGACTGATGCATAATGTATTCATCCCTTCCTCCTTTTCACCAGTTTCCAGTTATTATAACGAGGAGTAATAACGTCTATGGGCCCAGACAGTTCACTGAGAAGGTAAACCAACCACTTTTTTCTAGTCTATACATTCCTGTTTTTGTTTTTGTTTTTGCTAAAAGGTGTACGTTTTTTCAGGTCATCCCAAGATTTGTTTGCCTTCTTCAAAACGACCAGAAATGGTAACGTCTGACTTCCTCTAGGTTTCTCCCAGAAGGGTATGAAACTGGAACATTGATTTGAGCATTAAAAAAAACACGGCTATTTTTCCACTGTGTTGACATGGTCTATCCCGCTCTCCTGTCGGTCGTAGCACCATCCAGGGAACAGGGCCCCAGTCTCGACACTTCCTGTATGTGGACGATGCTGTCGAGGCGCTCCTCACCGTCCTGGAGAGGGGGGTTGTGGGACAAATCTACAACATCGGTTCCGACTTTGAGATTCCCATCATTCAACTTGCCAGAGAGCTGACTAAGATGGTGAGTTGAATGTGTTTTTAAGCGATGAATCCGTTCTATACGTGACGTGTGTCCTTCCGTCCACCCATCTGTCTGTGTGTTCATAGAATGAGATGTAGACACAGACAGAGATTTAGATTTGCACACCACCCACCTGGGTGTGATTTTTTTTTTTGAGGAGAGGGAAAATAATCCTATCAGTTGTGTGTGTCTGTGTTGGTCTGTATTTGTAGGTTTGTGTGTGTTTGTTTGTGTTTGTCTGTGTGTGTCTGTGTTTGTCTGTGTTTGTCTGTGTGTGTCTGTGCTTGTAGGTTTGTGTGTGTTTGTTTGTGTTTGTCCGTGTTTGTGCTTTGTTTGTATGTATGTGTTTGTGTTTGTTTGTGTGTGTCTGTGTTTGTCTGCGTGTCTGTGTTTGTCTTTGTGTGTGTCTGTGTTTGTATGCGTGTTTGTCTGTGTTTGTGTCTGTGTTTGTCTGTGTGTGTCTGTGCTTGTATGTGTTTGTAGGTTTGTGTGTGTTTGTTTGTGTTTGTCCGTGTTTGTGCTTTGTTTGTATGTTTGTGTTTGTGTTTGTCTGTGTTTGTGTGTGTCTGTGTTTGTCTGCGTGTCTGTGTTTGTCTTTTTGTGTGTCTGTGTTTGTATGCGTGTGTTTGTCTGTGTTTGTCTTTGTGTTTGTATGTGTGTGTGTTTGTCTTTGTCTGTATTTGTACCTGTGTTTGTCTGTGTGTCTGTTTGTTTGTGTGTCTGCGTTTGTCTGTTTGTGTGTCTGCTTGTATGTGTTTGTGTGTTTGTCCGTGTTTGTCTGTGTTTGTGCTTTGTTTGTCTGTTTGTATGTGTTTGTCTGTGTTTGTGCTTGTCTGTGTTTGTGCTTTGTTTGTCTGTTTGTATGTGTTTGTCTGTGTTTGTGCTTGTCTGTGTTTGTGCTTTGTTTGTCTGTTTGTATGTGTTTGTGTTTGTCTGTGTTTGTGTGTGTCTGTGTTTGTCTTTGTGTGTGTCTGTGTTTGTATGTGTGTGTGTTTGTCTTTGTCTGTGTGTGTTTGTGTGTCTGTGTGTGTCTTTGTCTGTGTGCTCACGTGTGTCTTTCTATCTTACAGGTCAGAAACGTGCCTGATGCAGATCTGGGTGACTGGTTGGAGTTTGTAGCTGAGCGGTAGGTGCAGTACAGTTCAGTCAGTCCTTATAACAGTATTACAGTTAGTCTTTAACAGTATTACAGTCAGTCTTTAACAGTATTACAGTCAGTATTTAACAGTATTACAGTCAGTCTTTAACAGTATTACAGTCAGTATTTAACAGTATTACAGTCAGTCTTTAACAGTATTACAGTCAGTATTTAACAGTATTACAGTCAGTCTTTATAACAGTATTACAGTCAGTCTTTAACAGTATTACAGTCAGTCTTTATAACAGTATTACAGTCAGTCCTTATAACAGTATTACAGTCAGTCTTTATAACAGTATTACAGTCAGTCTTTATAACAGTATTACAGTCAGTCTTTAACAGTATTACAGTCAGTCTTTATAACAGTATTACAGTCAGTCCTTATAACAGTATTACAGTCAGTCCTTATAACAGTATTACAGTCAGTCTTTATAACAGTATTACAGTCAGTCTTTATAACAGTATTACAGTCAGTCTTTATAACAGTATTACAGTCAGTCCTTATAACAGTATTACAGTCAGTCTTTATAACAGTATTACAGTCAGTCCTTATAACAGTATTACAGTCAGTCTTTATAACAGTATTACAGTCAGTCTTTATAACAGTATTAGTCAGTCTTTATAACAGTATTACAGTCAGTCTTTATAACAGTATTACAGTCAGTCTTTATAACAGTATTACAGTCAGTCTTTAACAGTATTACAGTCAGTCTTTAACAGTATTACAGTCAGTATTTAACAGTATTACAGTCAGTCTTTAACAGTATTACAGTCAGTATTTAACAGTATTACAGTCAGTCTTTAACAGTATTACAGTCAGTATTTAACAGTATTACAGTCAGTCTTTATAACAGTATTACAGTCAGTCTTTAACAGTATTACAGTCAGTCTTTATAACAGTATTACAGTCAGTCCTTATAACAGTATTACAGTCAGTCTTTATAACAGTATTACAGTCAGTCTTTATAACAGTATTACAGTCAGTCTTTAACAGTATTACAGTCAGTCTTTATAACAGTATTACAGTCAGTCCTTATAACAGTATTACAGTCAGTCCTTATAACAGTATTACAGTCAGTCTTTATAACAGTATTACAGTCAGTCTTTATAACAGTATTACAGTCAGTCTTTATAACAGTATTACAGTCAGTCCTTATAACAGTATTACAGTCAGTCTTTATAACAGTATTACAGTCAGTCTTTATAACAGTATTACAGTCAGTCCTTATAACAGTATTACAGTCAGTCTTTATAACAGTATTACAGTCAGTCCTTATAACAGTATTACAGTCAGTCTTTATAACAGTATTACAGTCAGTCTTTATAACAGTATTAGTCAGTCTTTATAACAGTATTACAGTCAGTCTTTATAACAGTATTACAGTCAGTCTTTATAACAGTATTACAGTCAGTCCTGTAACAATCCTATGACAGTGGGCTCCATGGCTGCTTAAAGGGGTATTCCTTAGCTTTTGACATTCTTATCTCTTACATTTTCCCAGTATTACATATCATGCCAAACCTTACCTTCGTCAGTGTTAGATACATTACCGGTTTCACCTGACCTTTTTGCCGTCCATAGGGTCCCATTCATTTTCAAAATTCACATTTATTTATTTATTTATTTATTTTTCCCAGGCATTTTCATTACTAAAATAAAATCCAACTGTTTTTTTTTAGCAGCAACCAGCAACTCTATAGGACGGTCGGTCACTTGGTCCACAAAACTGTCCACAAAAGCATTGTGGCACCAGAGCTGTTACTAGTCCACTAATTAGACAAGAGAGGAGAAGATTCAGCCAGATTGGAAATGCTTGTAGCCTTTTCGGCTCGTACGTGGTCGCAGCTATTGTGAATTTGCTCTTGTTTACACTATACCTGATGTAGTGCATTCCCGTCCATCAAAAACACATACTTTCTTTAATCCATCTTGTAACACTGGCTTCTTTACAGTCTGTACATCTTGTACATATTGTTGTGGGATTGTAACGGGGTAAAAGGTCTGTGGTGCTCATTGTTATTTAAGATTGTGAATAGTGCTGGGAAAAGTGAATATTGATAAACAGAATTATTACCCCTTGTAATTGGTTGAGGCCACGTTGTTACCTGCTAGTGCCATATAATAATATTATTATTATTATTATATTATTTATAGAGCACCTTTCATAATGCAGCCCAAAGTGCTTTATATCAATAAAACAGGTTGGTTGCGTGATACTATGTTTTATCTAGAGCTGGAAAAGATTAAGTATTCCATGCGAAGTTCAACAGATACATTTTTCAACCATTGGCAACCCCTGATCACTTATGTAAGGAATGTGGATTATCTGCCCCCGAAGTGAATAACTTGCTATGTCCCAGGATACACTGTTTCCCATTTAAATTGTTGTATCTCTTCTCTATTCCCCATTTTTTTTAACTTTTATTTATTTTCTCTTTACATTGATGCACCCCATTCACCACGACGACTACTACCATTACTGTCTATTCTGTCGTTCTCACTGTAACCCTGTAAAATAAACAGGACTAATTTAATGTAAAATATAGTAAAACATATAAAAGGTGAGCAGCTTGTCTCTGGAAAAGAGAGATGCAGTAGTGGCCTGCCTGCCTGCCATGCTTGTCACATGGAAATCCTCTGTGTGTCATTTTGTTATTGGGTCGACCTTACTGTGGACATTGTCCAGTAACATGTTTCTGAACGGACCAGCGATTTGAAAACTCCCTTCTATACCGACCAACTTAATTCCTCACAAGAAAATAAGAATTTGATATAAGCCATTTTAAATAACTTTTTGAGAAACAAATTAGGCCGAGTACTTTGCAGTAACGGATAAAGTGTGAGGACTTAATCAGATGTTCGAGGGGATTTAAGATGCACTTAGAAAATCAGTGGGACCCTGTGGACGGCAACGAAGTTAACGAGAAACCACTAATGTATGTAATGACACTAATGTATGTAATGACTTTCAACACTTTGACAAACATACATTTGTTAATTGAAATATAAGAAATAAGCCTGAACATCAAAAAGGATGGCGTGCCCCTATAACCTAAGGCACCGCGCAGTTACCTCTGACCTCTCACCCTTAGGCCCCAGGTTGACCTCCGGTACCCCATCAGCTCAGAGAAGCTGCGGAGGTTGGGCTGGAAGCCCGCTGTGTCCTGGACAGAGGGCATCAGGAGGACAGGTATGCTGCCTCGGGGCATGGAAGGGCTCATTGTTATACTGTATGCCTCCATATGCAGTTTCCCCGCCTCATTCTTCCTCCGTATTCCTCTTTTGTGTTCACAGTGAAATGGTACCAAGACAATCCAGACTTCTGGACAGAAGACCAACCAATCAGCTATGGGCTTTACACCAACGACCAATAAGCAGTTTCCTCTTCCTCAATTCCAATGGATGCAAACCTTCCCACAGTGTGCTCTAGGCCCTGCATGCCATGTCTCATTCCCTGGAGGTCACTTCTTCACTCCGGTACTTGTGTTTAAGTGGTGAAACAAACTGCCCCTTCGCTATCGTTCGCTGGTGCCATCACGTTGGACCAGGCTCTTTCTGAGCATCATTCTTTGTTCTACAGAAATAAATAAAAAAATAATTAAAAATGACTGTATGCTGATCAAACCAAATATATGTTGTTATTCTAATCACATTGGAATGTACTCCGACTCCGGTGAAATATGGTGTTCACATTGCACATTGAATGTGCCCCACCCTCCCCCCCTATACTTTCCTTCAGAAACTCATCTATCCTTGACTGCAGGACTTTCAAGGCTTCTTCCACTCTGTCGATACACTTCTCAAGTTTTGAGACCATTTCCACTACATTTTCAGTTCAGGATTTTTTCAGGTCCGTTGCTCAGAACTTGGAAGAAACAAGTGCTCAGTCCACCATCTTGGCACGCTCCGCATGTTGCCCCAACCCATAGCTGGCTTCAAGGATTCCTCCATATGTTGGGGCTTGATTGGTTTTGGCCATTGTGGGCAGGTGCTACGAGAGAAAATGTACATATTTGAGATGTTTTGCCCATTTAGTTAAGCAGCTGCTTATCAGAGATCTGCATACAAACAACTTTTGCTCATCTTTTGTATTATTAACTTCAGTGACTTAAAATTACAGTATGTAGCCTGTGTCTGAGGATAAATTCAGTGTATCGTCTTGACGCCTGCAGCTCGATTGAAGCAGTTAAGAGTACGCCCTGCAGAATTGCCCGTTAGGGTAGCCTGCTCCCTGGAGAATTGCCTGTTGCTCACCTGACTGAATCTCTGCCAGTTTATATTATTTAGATAATTAATTATATAATTACAATGTGTTATATAGATCTACAGTATATTATATAATTATAATGTATTATATAGAGCTATAGTCTATAATTATAATAGTGTATTATATAGATTTTAGCACAAGAAATTGCTCTAGCAGAAACAGTTTCCTTATTTAACATCAGTCTCTCTTGATTTATCATAGCAATATAGACATTTACATTCTTACAGATTGTAGATTTAAACTCCGAATAGGGCCTGGTGTGTGACTTGTATTTAGTATAAAGTGACATTTTCATGTAATTTTGTATAGGAATTTTCATTTTGTATTTAGAATAGAAATTGTAATTTTCATTACCAAGATTGAATGCATCTTATCATAAAGATTACTATACTGTAATATCCAAATGTCACTTTTCTTTAGATTTCACTCAAAATACTGTATACAAGCATTTCCTCCAGTCAGTGAAAATGTATCTTTAGAGCAGTGTCAGTGTCATCCTTTGTTCTAGGAGCAAGCATGGCTCAGCTCTCTTGTTGAGAGAGGTCAGGGAAGAATTTTTAGTTCTCCTGTATTGGCTCACATGAGTGAATTGTTTTTTGCTTTCCTCTGGAAAATCAGGGGTAGTAGAATCAGTATTTGTACACCCCCCACCTCCTCTCTGTAAAGCGCATTGTGTTGCCTTTGTGTATGAAATGCACTATATAAAGTTTTATAGTGTAAAGGTTTATGAAATTCTACATCTACAAACCACAAATCCAGTAAAACATATACAAACGTATAGTAAGTTACGTATCTGCAAGTCCAAACTTTTAATTTTGGTAAAATCATACAATAAATGCACAGGTAAGTCTTTTCTCGTGCAGCGCACAGCCTATAAACTAGTACATAAAGCAAATCCTAACTAGTGGGCTTCGTGTGGAGTTCAGACGAGTGTTTCACCAACCAAAAGCTCTCCTAACTCTTATGCCAACTGCTTACAATGTGAATACCTTTACAACTCCTCCCAGTCTGTACCAGTCAGCAGCTTCTCCTGTAACTAAGACATAGTGCTCCTGCTCTGGCTGGCCAGAAGCTCCAGACAAGAACACACACTCCAGCCCAAATATGCACATACAACAATAGAGCACAACCACATGTTTTATATTTTTTAAGATTGTCCCGTGCCAGACGTTCACTGGGGGCAGGGGGGAAGGAGAAAACTCAGAAACAAAAGAAACTTAATGTAACTCGAGAATCTGGACACTTTTTTTGCACTAGTACGTTTTTTAGAAAATGGTCTTGATCATTTTTATCCAAACCTTGGCATTGGTTGTTCTAATTTGGTTTGCCAATTACATGATTATGCTTGATTAGATGTTGCGATTGAGGCCAGTAGTAGAAGTAGTAGTAACAGGTGTGGATTTTGATATTGAGTCCAATATGACTTTGACATTAAAAAGCTCACACTACCCCGAAAAATATAAATTTCCACGCATACCGGTGACATTCAACATTCAAGTGCCAGTGTTTTTGTACTGTCTTTTGGTCAAGTTTCTTAAACTATCACTTTTTTAGGCTTATAAAAATAAATATTTCTCAAAAATGCGTAATTACACAAACTAGCAGCGAAAGTAGAATCTAGTCATCTGTGTGCAAAAAGCTAAATTCCAAGACTGCTACTGTCCTAACCCCTGGTCCCAAATAAATCTAATGTTTTAAATAGTGATAACCCTTTCCTAAACAAGCTGCGTTTCTCACAATCTTTTCACACACAAAATTCAGAAGCTTTTAAGGACACGCACTCAAGACAACATTTATATAAAACTCTAAATGTGCAATAAAATAACTGTCTGTAAAACTTGGTGGGCGATAAGTAACATCACAAAGGGACCTAGACCTAACTCAAGTAGCACCATTCAATCTTAAGTTGCCACAACACTGTCAGTGCATCCGTTTCACCATAACCACCTCAACATCACCTTATTCAAATGTCAAGGCACGACAAAATTTGAGAATATATTGATCTATTGCACTTAAAAGTTAAATGCCATTTCCTGCAAATATTGGGCCCTCCTCTTGGAGAAAGCCTTGATGCCAGCAAGAGAAAGTCACTGGCCAGTGATGTATAGAGTAGTGCACCTAGGCGTCCATCACTAGCCCATGGGAGGAAGAAGAGCTGCGCTGGTTTCATGTAAGGAAAGAAGACATGGATCCCAGGCGCTAGCCAGGTCACATGGGATGGATGCACCAGCCAGCACACTGGAAACCTCCCCCACTTCTCCCAACCGCACTTCCCATCACCACCCCTTGCTATGTTTGCAGTTCTTCAGCTAGCTCTTCTGCATATTACCGACACCCTGCTGACCCCTAGCCCTGACCTTCAACCTCCCCAGGCTCTCCGAGGGGAAGAGCTTGTGTCTTTACACAGATGACCCGAGAATAACTTTCGGATTCAAACGCAGCTTGAAAAAAAAAGAAAAGAAACGAAGGTGTACGAGAACATCTGTAATGAAATAAAAAGCCTGCTGCAGAACTGGTTTGCTTTTAAACTCCTTGACCAAAAAACAACAACACTTGCATGCGTATTTCATCCTGAGACAACCTTGGCAACAAGCAAAGCTGCTCAGGTTCTGTGTGGTCCAATGGCAACCATTCAAACTGGACTTTCAAAATGGTGAGGGTTGCTTAATTTGCAGAGATTTCTTTCAGTTCAGTACATTTTTACAAATATTTTACAGAAAGATGAATGGATATTCTTTGAATCCATGCTCATCAGTTGCCATCTTCCAAAATTGTTCAAATAAAAATCCAATGATAATTCACCCAGTGGAAAGCTAGGAAAAGCTCCTAGTTGCCACCACGTCTAGTTAATTTTGCAAGTGTGGAATTTAACTTCACCCATAAGTCGTCCAAACACATCGTGTGGACTTACTCATGGACTTGCCATTCATATCTGAATGTTGCATTTCAAAATGCCAATATCATTAAACTGGAATGGCTCTTTTAGTGACTACCATATTCCTCTCCAGGATAGAGTGAGCGAGAAAATTTGAACCTTTGTTTACCCCTTGAAAAGTGCTTTTGCCTAACAAGGGTTTTGAAAGTCTGTCGTGGATTTCTCCTACAATGGCTAAAACAGGGCTGTTTAGAGCCAGGGTACCTGCCACAAATTTGAGGCTCAAATGGGCAATTGACTGTTCAGAAGTCATGTGGTCTCAGTGTTTGCCAAGGTTTGATTTAGTTCAAGCTTATTTAGGTTTCCTTCCAAATAAAACAATAACAAAACAATAATACATTAACCCAAAACTAAACAAAGTATATATAATTTAGTTCTTGTTGGCCAGGTTTCAGCCAATAATGACGATTAAAGAAGAAATCAAAGCAAAAACGATCTAATTATTAAAGGCACAGTACATTAACAAACAAATGATCCTCACTTTTTTGTTACAAAGAAAGAAAATACAGTTGTAGTGAAGAAAAAAAACGACAAGTCCCAAGATTCTACTTTAGCTATCGTTGCTGTGGACGACCATCCAACGATTCCAGAGGAACCCAGGACTCGTTCCATGACCTCCTTCAGGCCCCGTCTCCCTTTCTCTCTCTCTCCCAGAGGAACCTGGGATTCGTTCCATGGTCTCCTTCAGGCCCCGTGTCTCTTACCCAGAGGAACCTGGGACTCGTTGCATGGCCTGCTTCAGTCCCCATCTCTCTCTCCTCTCATTTCCCTCAGCTCCATGTTTGGAAAAGCGGTCAGAGAATCACAGCTGGTAATGTACTGCAGAGTCTGTTTGGAAGCTACACAGGGGTTTATATAGTCTGGCTTAGGTTACACATGTGGTTTCCATATCAGTGAGTTTGGCGTGGCGCGGCCCACTGCGATCGTTGGGGCGGGGGATGGGAGGGTGGAGATGTTGGGTGAGGGGGTCAGGGTTGAGGGTAGGGGGTTCAGTTGCCCCACCAGTCCACCTGTGAGTGGGAGTAGTTTCCTCCATAGCCATCGCTGCTGTAGAAGTTGCCAAAGCCGCCTGGGATAGGGAAGAGGGGTTTGAGAGAGAGAAAAGGGGTTTGAGAGCAGGGTTGGAATTACACACGGTCTCAAGGTGGGTACACCTCGTGAAAGCAAATGAGCCATGAGCCGTACTCACCACCGCCAAATCCACGGTTGCCTCCGTGTCCGCCTGGGTTACGCCCCCCGCGTCCTCCGAACCCAACGGCGTTGCCGCCACTGCTGGTCTGGCGGTAGTCCCTGGCTCCGAAGCCACCGGAAAACCTGACGCACAAATTAAACACTCGTCTACAATGGACTCTGATGGATCGAAATCATTAAACTAGAATGTGAGTATTACTGTAGGGTTGGGTGATATCTAGCTATGAGTATCTCTAAGATTTAACGGTACTACATACTGATACTGCTTATCGATCCAGTACTTTTCGATCCAGTACTTTAACAGTACTGTTATTGGTTCTTTTTTTATTAAGAGAAAAACTCAAACAAATTAAGAACAGAATTAGCACTGCTTTATTGTCTCGTATAAATTAACTGGTATGGTATAGGTAATATGAATAAGACATTTATAAGTCGTAATAATACCATTATTTGAAAAGGTGCTCCCAGAGCACAGGCCTCCATGCATGAATGCATTATGTTGGTGTAACCATGTTGAAATGGTTAAAGTCATGCCTCAGTTTATATGCCTACCAGAGGCTAAACATTTTTAATTTTTCCTAATGCCGTGTTCATCTGATGTTTCTCATGAATCAGATAGTTTTGCGCGCATAGAAAAATAATGGCCGGGTTTCCCGAACGAGTTAAGAAGCACTTAACTCCAAAGTACTTAACTCCCATAACGAAGGGTTCCTTAAGAAGGTTCTTTATCGGGAAACGCGGCCAATATTGTTTGCTTAAACAGTAGATGATTGATATCTATCTAAAGCTGATTTGACTCATTGTAATGCAGAGCCAACATGCAAGGACAATGTAAGGACATTTTAAATCCATTTAAAACATGAATAATTTATATATAACTGAATTCTACCCTTAATCTTACATATCTATTCTGTCTTGTTCTGTATATTTTCCTTGTGCAAAACCCCGATTTTTTTTTTTTTTTTTTGCTGTATACCGATGTATTACCAATACTGTACCATGGGAAATCAATTGAGTATTGCAGGAAAAAAATTTTGCAATGTAGCCTATTGCTGTATCGATTTTATTGCACAGCCCGATATGACTGATGGATTAGAACAGGTGTGGATTTGAACCCAGGTCTCCCGCAGGAAAATCATCTACGCCACTGACAAGTGATAGCATTACTATAGCTAGCTTGTCGGTGGTGTAGCTGGCTCGAGCAATGTTTTTCCCGCTGGAGACCCGGGTTCAAATCCCCCTCCAGGATGCCATCATGGTTCTGGTGTGTGTGTCCTCCTCCAGGATGCTACCATGGTCCTAGTGTGTGTGTGTGTGTGTGTGTGTACCTCCAGGATGCTACCATGGTCCTAGTGTGTGTGTGTGTGTGTGTACCTCCAGGATGCTACCATGGTCCTAGTGTGTGTGTGTGTGTACCTCCAGGATGCTACCATGGTCCTAGTGTGTGTGCGTACCTCTTGGAGCGTCCGCGGCTGGTGGTCTTGTGCTGGTGCTCGTAGGCCAGGCTCTCCAGCCAGGAGGGAACCTCCTGCTTGGCCTCCACCAGGATGTCCAGCAGGTCTTTAGTGATGTTCCCGTTTTTATCGTTAAAGAACGACGTGGCCAGACCTGGACAGGTACACAATATATCACATTAAAAATGCTTATATCACAGTTTTTTCTATATTATTTTTTTTTTTTTTTTTGTTCTGTCTATTTGTATTGTATGTTTATAAGTCATGTATGTAAGACGTGAATTGTGCTCAGATCACCCTTGAAAAAGAGACCTCGGTCTCAATGGGCTTTGTAAAATTTCTGGTTAAATAATGGTTTGATTGATTTTCCAAAGCAATGACAGCTGGATGTTTTAAAGCCAGACTCCGTGCTCACCCAGGTTGAGTATTATGGATGTTTTAAAGCCAGACTCCGTGCTCACCCAGGTTGAGTATTAGGGATGTTTTAAAGCCAGACTCCGTGCTCACCCAGGTTGAGTATTAGGGATGTTTTAAAGCCAGACTCCGTGCTCACCCAGGTTGAGTATTAGGGATGTTTTAAAGCCAGACTCCGTGCTCACCCAGGTTGAATATTAGGGATGTTTTAAAGCCAGACTCCGTGCTCACCCAGGTTGAGTATTAGGGATGTTTTAAAGCCAGACTCCGTGCTCACCCAGGTTGAGTATTATGGATGTTTTAAAGCCAGACTCCGTGCTCACCCAGGTTGAGTATTATGGATGTTTTAAAGCCAGACTCCGTGCTCACCCAGGTTGAGTATTAGGGATGTTTTAAAGCCAGACTCCATGCTCACCCAGGTTGAGTATTAGGGATGTTTTAAAGCCAGACTCCGTGCTCACCCAGGTTGAGTATTATGGATGTTTTAAAGCCAGACTCCGTGCTCACCCAGGTTGAGTATTAGGGATGTTTTAAAGCCAGACTCCGTGCTCACCCAGGTTGAGTATTAGGGATGTTTTAAAGCCAGACTCCGTGCTCACCCAGGTTGAGTATTAGGGATGTTTTAAAGCCAGACTCCGTGTACGCAGGTTGAGTATTAGGGATGTTTTAAAGCCAGACTCCGTGCTTACGCAGGTTGAGTATTAGGGATGTTTTAAAGCCAGACTCCGTGCTTACCCTGGTTGAGTATTAGGGATGTTTAAAGTCAGACTCCGTGCTTACCCAGGTTTCCCACACGTCCGGTACGTCCGATGCGGTGAACGTACTCCTCGATGTCGCTCGGCAGGTCAAAGTTGATGACGTGCTTCACGTTGGAGATGTCCAGGCCTCGGGCCGCCACCTGCGCAGGAGAGGAAACAGCTTTAAACTTTATTAAACTAACTAAACTACCCCCAAGTTAGTAACTCTAAGTTAGCTCTTATCCATCTTTCCTACGGCCCTCAAAAAAAGATGTGTATATTTTTCAGATGATACAGTCCTGGCTGTTCAAAGGTCCAGAGGGCCGGTGGCGGGGTCCTCACCGCCGTGGCCACCAGGATGGGGCAGCGCCCCGAGCGGAACTGGTGCAGCGCCTCCTCGCGGTCCCTCTGGGAACGGTCTCCATGGATACTGGTGCAAGCGTAGCCCTCGCGGTACAGGAAGTCCTCCAGGGCGTCGGCCCCCTTCTTGGTCTCCACGAACACCAGCGTCAGGGAGTCCTTACCTGGGGAGGAGGGGCCACATGGTAACCAGGTGATACTTCAGCTCCAGGTAGAAAACTTCAACATGATACCCAGGATGGTGACTACTGTACTCTAATCAGGATGGGTGACTGTACACAACTGGGATATGGGTGACGCAAAGCTAAAAACAAAAGGGATGGTAGATTCTAGGGGCCATTTAGACTGCAGATTCCTTTTGCCATTGGAATGATGATCAGTTTTGTCTAATTTTTATGACAATGCATCCATTCTTGCTTCTTTGAAGCAGCACTTGAACACTGACTCAGCGGTGTGCGGTGGTGGAACCTGCTGTTCATCCAGATTCAAACCTCAGCCAATAGATGGAAGCACTTTACAACACTGGAACAATTTCATTCAAGAAAAAAAAAAGTTGTGTTTAAGGGTTTAAATGTAAGTTTTAGGGGTTTTCATCTCATCTCAAAATAGCCTTTTAGGCAACATTCGATTTAAGATGAACACACATCTCCCACAGTGCAAATGCAGCTCATAGCTACTGTAGCCACACTAGGAACTATCTGAGCCTCTGTTGTTATAGAATGTCAAAATGAAGTCAATGGAGGCCACACAGCTCTGGGCTCTCATTTAGAAATGTACGCACAAAACAAGCCCTGAAAGAAGTGTACGCCACTTCCCGCGCAAAAGTTGTGATCTATAAAAACAAACTTGACAGAATAATGTGCACGCCATTTGGACACAAACACAAACACACACACACACACACTTTTAGTATGGATGGATCCTATGGACTGTTTTGTAAATGAGAGCCCTGGTCTGTGGTAGTGGACTATCTTGGCATGCTGGCCATGTTGTGACAGTAGCAGAAGAACAGGTGAAGGGGCAGAACAAACAGATGCAGAACACCAAACCCACCCTCCCAAAAACAACAACACAAGATTCTCTCAAAGGAAGTCAAATAAGCGGCATCACAGTAACAAATACAAGACGTCCAGCTGACACCAACATGGAACATAAGACCTCCGTTTCAAACAAATGATTTGCTCATATGGGTAACCAATTTAAGCCAAGCAAAAAAATCAAATGAAATGTTGTAAAGACTCCTACATCGACTGTAGTTAGAATAAATTCCTACTTACCGGGCTTCTCTACGGATTCACCCGCATTGTCCTGAACATCGCTCGGAATGACTTTGGATAAAACCAAACCCGGTGATAAAACTTATTGCAATTTGATATCAGGATGAACAATTCATAACGGACACAGAGGAAGAGTCTGAAAGCCGTACATGTAGGCAAGAATCTACAACACCATTGTTATCCAACATCAGGAGGGAGAACGTACCAGGCCGTCTCCGGCTCTGCTTAGATGTAGGCTACAGTACATGAGGTTTAAGAAAAACTCCACCAAAACAGCTAAACGGTTACCCACTGAAGGGTTTTAAGAGCCTAACAGATGTCTTTCCCATTCGCCGCCCTATCATTAGGGCCAGGTGTACACTGCTGTGAAATTCTTTGGCATAATTTCATCAATTACATTGCAACATCTTTGCTCCCATCTAACAACATTTATCTGCAATTCCACTGTGGCAAACTTGAACTGAAACCCTATAGCCTACATCGCACCAGCATATTAGTAAAGAGAGCTACACACACACACAACGCGCCCACACTACAGTACAGTGGAGCAGTGATGTTAGTTCCAAAACACACACTAGCAGCTACGTGGACAGTGAGGATGGGGCCCAGACAGTCTGGTAGTTACCTGTGGCGTTGAGCAGGTCCAGGAGGAAGGACCGCTTGTCGCTCTCCTCCACCCACACCACCTTCTGGGTGATGTTCTCCGAGGTGGAGCCCACACGCCCCACTGCCAGGAAGATGTACTCCTCCAGGAAGTCACGGGCCAGGATCTGAGCGGAGGAGGGAAAACTCGGGTTGGACACAAAGATGTTCAGCATTTAATGTTTCACCCCACTAGATGAACGTCAGATGAACGTTTTATGACCGTCTTTCTATAAAGCGTTGACCAGCACTGACCACCAGGAGGCATCGTTGAGCAAGCAACCTCAAGATGCGATGGATAGTTGGATAGACAGATGGATAGATAGATACTTTATTTATCCTCAAGGGGAAGTTGTGATTGAATGTGCATTAAATGTAGGCTAACTAACTGTTGTTGACACATTTGAAATCTAATCTCAATGAAAAAGCACAAGGCTTGTGCAGGAATAATTATTGACCACCAAGACATTACAGTGTTGTCTACAACAACTATTTTGTCTACAGAGTATAGGCCTACGGGTCAAAATAATTATCACATTTCCCTCATGAGTGGGAACTCTACATGTAGTTGTTAACAGGCCTTACTACCAGATCCCACAACAGGTTCTCAGTCTTGTGTTCACCGCACCAGAAGCCCGCATGGACAACTGGGTGAGAACACTTTAATAGTGTTCTGCTGCCTCTTGAGGTTGTGTGTGGATAAACCTCTGTACACACACATGCACACACGCACACACACGCACACGCACGCACGCACGCACGCACACACACGCACAATATGCTGCTGGAGACGAAGTACATCATGGAGAGTTTTTGCATCTCCATGGGAGACATGTTAATGTATGTGTGTGTAACAAGGTTATTATAGTTAACGAAAACTAACTAAAAAATGAAAACTTGTGAAAAAACATTCTAGTTAACAAAAATAAAAACAAAAACTAGGCTTTACAATATTTTTTTTTTTACTTATACTGTATTGTGTGTACAAAACTAACTAAAATGTAAAAAAAAATCAGAGAAAATGCTTATCTAACTAATCCTTAGTTTTAGTCCTTTTCATTTCATATACAAGCCTACTATTTTGGGTAGATATGAAGTCTATCCTCTATTTTTTCTTGAGCAAAAGTAACCTGACGTGCGCCAGATGGTTTGTTTTCCACGGAGTGGACCAACTTAAGCTTGTGATATCAGGATAGTCTCATGAGAAAAAGAAAAAAAAATGCTGAAACTAATAACTACACTAAAAGTAAACATTTTCAAATATGTTTCATAAAAACTAAACTAAACAGATTGAAGAGGAACAATGCGGATTCCGTCCTTGTCGTGGAACCACCGACCAGCTCTTCACTCTCGCAAGGATCTTGGAGGGGGTTTGGGAGTTTGCCCAACCTGTCTACATGTACTTTGTGGATTTGGAGAAGGCTTATGACCGGGTCCCTCCAGAGGTCTTGTGGAGGGTTATGCGGGAGTATGGGATGAGCGGGTCCCTACTTAGGGCCATCCAATCCCTGTACACCCAGAGCGAGAGCTGTGTCCTCGGAAGTAAGTCGGTTTCCTTTCCGGTGGGGGTTGGCCTCCGCCAGGGCTGCGGTTTGTCACAAATCCTGTTTGTGATTTTCATGGACAGGATATCGAGGCATAGCCGTGGGGAGGTGGGTTGGCAGTTCGGTGAGCTGGGGATCGCGTCACTTTTGTTTGCAGCTGATGTGGTCCTGATGGCATCATCGGCCTGCGACCTCCAGCACTCTCTGGATCGGTTCGCAACAGTGTGTGAAGCAGCTGGGATAAGAATCAGCACCTCTAAATCTGAGGCCATGGTTCTCAGCAGGAAACCGGTGGTCTGTCCGCTCTGAGTAGACAATGAGTCCTTACCTCAAGTGAAGGAGTTCAAGTATCTGGGGGTCTTGTTCAGGAGTGAGGGAACCATGGAGAGGGAGTTTGGCCGGAGAATCGGAGAAGCTGGTGTGGTTCTGCAGTCGCTTTACCACTTTCGCACTGTTGTGACGAAAAGAGAGCTGAGCCAAAAGGCAAAGCTCCCGATCTACCGGTCTATCTTCGTCCCCACCCTCACATATGGTCATGAAGGATGGGTCATGACCGAAAGAGCGAGATCACGGATACAAGCGGCCGAAATTAGTTTGGGAGTGGCTGGGGTCTCCCTGAGAAAGCGGGTGAGAAGTTCAGTCATCCAGGAGAGACTCGGAGTAGAGCCGCTGCTCCTTTGCGTCGAAAGGAGCCGGTTGAGGTGGTTCGGGCATCTAGTGAGGATGCCTCCTGGGCGCCTCCCTAGGGAAGTGTTCTGGGCATGTCCAGCTGGGAGGAGGCCACGGGTAGACCCAGGACCAGGTGGTGGGACTACATCTCCGCACTGGCCTGTGAGTGGCCAAAGATTCCACAGCCAGAGCTGGTTGATGCTGCTAGGGAAGGGGATGTCTGCTGGAACTGCTGCCTCCGCGACCCGACCCCGGATAAGCGGATGACGATGGATGGATGGAAAAACTAAACTAGCAAACCTGCTTTAAAAACGAATTAAAACTAAACTTAAATTGAAAACAAAAAGTTAAAATTTAAAAATAAAAACTAATGAAAAAAGCAAAACTATTATAACCTTGGTGTGTACACCTGGACACCCTGTGTGAGGGTGGTGCAAATACCTTTCCATCTGTGTATTGAGTGCACGTACCTGGATCTCCTTGGGGAAGGTAGCGCTGAACATCATGGTCTGACGGAGGCCTTTAGGTGGCATGGTGTCCTGCTCCACGATGCGTCTGATCTGCGGCTCGAAGCCCATGTCCAGCATGCGGTCAGCCTCGTCCAGTACCAGGTAGCTGCCGGAGCAGAGAGGCCGCGGTCAACGCCAGTGACATAACACAGGGGCCGGCTCTCAGGGGAGCGCAGGCTTAAACTACCACCACGATTCTTTCTCCCTTATATTTGTATAATGGATGAAACGATAAAGAATCTGTTGGGGTCCTACGCTAGTAAGCATAGGAACCCTATTGTAATTGATGATATATATTCTTATCATTATACATTTCCTGGAAATGCTTGAATAACTCTATAGCCTTCTGTACACTGTACGACTGAAAAAATCTTAGATCGGGGATCCCTTCCCACTGTACGACCGGGATTCCGTCTCAAGACCATACGACGTGTGTATTCACACTATGCGATTTGTATTCACACTATACGATTTCTGTCAGCCCCGATTATGCCCAAGATTCATCTTGGCTGAACTTCTACGTGATCTGCGATATACGACGAAAATATCTGCCAGATATTTTGTCAGGAGGTCGTAGCCTCGTCGTCGTAGATCGTCATAGCAATGAATCGCAGATCGTATACCTTCTCACACTGTGCGACTTGCGAGTCCCGATTTTGCCTACGATGAGCTACGATTGTCTGCGACAACTCACGACCACCTTACGACCTCAGAATCGTGGGTTTTATCGCACAGTGTACATGCGGCTTAAGTCCTGAACCAAAAATGCTAAAAATCTCCAGGCCCAAACTACAGACCATGAGTAACCAGGCCACAAAGAGGCACCACAATTTGACCCTAGGTGGTGCTATAATAAGCATTATACAACGGTTAGTTCTGGTTCTTGATTCTGATTGGCTGGAAGCCGTGGTAAAATACTTTAACACACACCTGGGACCGCATATCATTCCATTTTCAGTATTAACGTGCCTCCCATTTGATCCAATGCATTTGGATGTAGTTGTTGTTGCTTGGCAACCCTTTTGTTAGGGGAACTATTTTGCTCAGCGGAATTGAGGGAATGATGCTTTGTTTTGAATAAATGTTAATATTTTACATTGCTGTGTGTTTATTTTACACTAATAGCTGTAGTAACCGTTGTATAAAAGCAATTAACCACTCGAGGCCGTGTGTTATAGTGATTTTATAACAGCTAGGGGGGTTTTAGGCACTCTTGTGCCTAACAACAACCCCTAGCTGTTATAAAATCACTATAACACAGCCTCTCGTGGTTTATTGCTTAAATTTAGCACACAATGCTGGCATTTCCACCCCGTTGGACGAAAATGAATGAAACTTGGTAAACTTGTCATTCCTCATGGGGAACAATTGTACCATTTCGACCCAGAATGTCCACAATGACGGATTTTGCTGTAGGTTGAAAATTTGGCAAAACCTATAAAAAGTTCTCAAACTGTAAGTCCAACCAGTCTGAAATTTTGTTAAAAGCTAAGAAATCAAATCAAAGATGGCGGAGAAACTTGCATCTTTGTATACTATGACCTAGGGACTTGAAATAGACTGGGCATGAAAACGGCACTCCATGTGGCACCATGCCAAAACATTTGCAGATATCTCAAAAAACAGATACAGGGCTACAGGCATTTGAAATTTGACCATTTTGGCACAAAGTTAACTTCTAATGCTAATATAGCGATTTAAAGTTCATTTTCTCATGAACGCTTTAACTGATTGAGACACCATCGCAGAGTGATTTTTTTTTTGATGGCTTTTTATTTATTTTAAAGACAGGGACAAGGTACAATAGACATTAACCCTATAAAATAGGGAGAGATACACTGTACAAGGTTATAGCTAAACAGCTCATTTCCACCTGCAGTCCCTGGGCAAATAAATATAGTCTTAAAAAATAGTGGGGAAAATAGTATAGACGGGTTACTACATACATAGAAGGAATACAAAAAGTTATAAGCCTATAGCAGAAATTTCACTCATCCCTATACCCACATCCCAACCTCCCCAGACCCTTAAAAAAAAAAATATATATATATATATATATATATATATATATATAACCCCCATACATATGTGCTACACACACACACAATGACTACAGGTGCGACTACAGGTGCGTGCTGCTTTGTGAGTATTCACTGCTTTGTGAGGCGAGAGAAGCTATGAAAGCTTGTTGTTGTTGTGAGTTCTGTTGGAAGGCTATTCCACTGTTTTATGGCCGTGAAGATGAAGGATGATTGACCAAAAGCAGTCTTACGTTGTGGGATCCTGCACGCCCTCTGAGTTGTTGACCTAGTGGCTCGAGTCATTAATTCAGAGCTGAGTGTTACAAACTTTCTCAGGGGGGGGGGGGAGAGCAGCATGATAACACATGCACTCTTGGGTATTCTCTCCACCAAGGGTGGAAAGGACAAGTGGTTTTGTTCAAAATTGAGTGGTTGGCACTTAATGCCAAGTACTGCAGTGCCCATTCAAAACGTGCATACTGCGCCCTCTGGTGGCTGGGTGGTATAACATTGTGCCCGTGGTAAATGTGTGACACAATGGCCTCAATACAGGGTAGATGCCGCTGTCATACCCTTCTGGAAAATCCGTAGAACCAGCTATAAACCTCAGGTGGTCATCATGAGCTGGTCTTGCTGGATTTACCAGGCATTCCAGCCTGTCTGTCTGTCAGTCTTAAGAGGGTGTAGCCGTAGGACCCCCCATCTCATTGCTGCTTGCGGCACCTCATGTTTTCTTAAGATCCGTTTGTATTGGTGTCTGATCCTGACAACACAATGTTGGCCTCCTGTACTTTACTCTCTGGCAGTAGTCCAAACTCTCCATCATATCTAGCAGATGGGTAGTGCTAGCTCCCCTAGCTACAGTATGAATGCACTTACTTGCAGTAGTCCAGGCCGATCTTGCCCCTCTCCATCATGTCCACCAGGCGTCCGGGCGTGGCCACCAGCATGTGGCAGCCTCTCTCCAGTTCTCTGATCTGCTGGCCGATGTCTGCCCCTCCGTACACCACGCAGGGACGCACACGAGACCGGTACGCAAACTACAGCAGGTGGATGAGGACCAGAGGAGAGAGGAGTAGGATGAGAGGAGAGAGGTGAAGGATGAGAGGAGAGGGATGACAGGAGAGGGGCAGGGTGTGGTGGACACCGAGGGAGAAGAGGGTGGGGAGGAAGGGACAACAACAATGATATTATGTTACTCTGCAGTTCTCTAATCCCAACCTTGGCTGGCTGTTGGAGAACACAAAAACACACACAAAGACCAGGGGCCCCCTGACACACAGCCACGGACTAGACTGGGCAACTGGGGGCTTACTCTGCTGGGGCACCCATGTCTGTCTGTCTGTCTGTCTGTGTGTGTGTGTGTGTGTCTCTCTCAACACAGCCAAAGGTACAGTGCATCCAGAAAGTATTCACACCCTTTCACTTTGTCCACATTTTATGTTTCAGCCTTATTCCAAAATGGATTAAATTATTTTTTTCCTCATCAATCTACACACAATACCCCATAATGACAAAGTAAATAACTTTTTAGGATTTTTTGCAAATGTATTAAAAATAAAATGAGAAACATCACACCCACATACCACAAGTATTCACACCCTTTATTTAATACTTTGTTGAGGCACCTATGGCAGCGATTACAGCCTCAAGCCCTCTTGGGTATGATGCTACAAGCTTGGCACACCTGTATTTGCTGTATTTTTCCCATTCTTCTCTGCGGATCCTCTGAGGTCTGTCAGGTTAGATGGGAGAGTTGCTGCACAGCTATTTTCAAGTATTTCCAGAGATGTTCAATCGGGTTCAAGTCTGGGCTCTGGCTGGGCCACTCAAGAACATTGAGAATAAAAATATGGCACGCACATCAACTCAAACCTTTTTAGGCAGGTGCTGGATCAAAAACAAGTACATTATAAAAATAATTGATGATCCGCACACTGTAGCTCAATTTAACATGCTTTTAATCTGTGACGTTTCGAGCCACTGCTCTTCTTCAGCCCTAACCCTAACCCTGTCTGAAGCGCAGTGGCTCGAAACGTCACAGATTAAAAGCATGTTAAATGGAGCTACAGTGTGCGGATCATCCATTCCACTCAAGAACATTCACAGACTTGTCCCGAAGCCACTCCTTTGTTATCTTGGCTGTGTGCTTCGGGTCGTTGTCCTGTTGGAAGGTTAACCTTCGACCCAGTCTGAGTTCCAGAGCACTCTAGAGCAGGTTTTCATCAAGGATCTCTCTGTTCATTGCTGAATTCATCTTTCCCTTTATCTGGACTAGTAGCCCAGTTCCTGCAGCTGAAAAACATCTCCACAGCATGATGCTGCCACCACCATGCTTCACAGTAATGATGGTACTGGCCAGGTGATGAGCAGTGCCTGGTTTCCTCCAGACATGACACTTGGCATTCAGGCCAAGAAGAGTTCAATCTTGCTTTCATCAGACCAGAGAATTGAAGGCGTGTGCCTTTCAAAATCATGTCCAATCAATTGAATTTACCACAGGTGGACTCCAAGTTGTAGAAACATCAAGGATGATCAGTGAAAGCAGGATGCACCCGAGGTCTATTTTGAGTGTCATAGCAAAGGGAGTGAATACTTAATATGTACATGTGATGTGTATATAACATAACATAAATAAAATAAAAAAAATACATTTGCATAAATTCCTAAAACTTTTTTTCACTGTCATTATGGGGTATTGTGTGTAGATTGATGAGGAAAAAAATGCATTTAATCCATTTTGGAATAAGGGTGAAACATAACAAAATGTGGAAAAAGTGAAGGGGTGTGTATACTTTCTGGATGCACTGCATGTATATGGCAGCGTGTCCTACCAGAGGCATTCTGAGGAGGATGAAGAGGACAGGGAGATCTGGTTACCTTCCTAGCCTCATCGTAGATCTGCAGGGCCAGTTCTCTGGTGGGGGCCAGGACCAGGGAGATGGGGAACTGCTTACGACGGCCATACTTCCCGTTCTCCTACACAAGCACAATACATAAACGTGAGGAAATCAAGACGACCTCATGTGCCATTTTACATGACGTGTCTCTTCTACTTGGCTCAAAAAATGATACAGACGATTACATATTAACACAAACGCCTCCATGCACACACGCACACACACGCGCACGCACACACCTACCTGTCCGGAAGCTTTGGCAGCAACCAGGGCCTCTCCTGGGCCTTCGGTGTAGATCTGACTGAGCACCGGCAGCAGGAAGGCTGCAGTCTTACCAGAACCTGGGTGGGACAGACAGACAGACAGACAGACAGGGCAGAGTTATATAATGCACTCCAAGTACTCAGAGCTGGTAGTGTAGACAGGGTTGTAAAAAACAGAGGTGATAGTGTAGACAGGGTTGTAAAAAACAGAGGTGGTAGTGTAGACAGGGTTGTAAAAAACAGAGGTGGTAGTGTAGACAGGGTTGTAAAAAACAGAGGTGGTAGTGTAGACAGGGTTGTAAAAAACAGAGGTGGTAGTGTAGACAGGGTTGTAAAAAACAGAGCTGGTAGTGTAGACAGGGTTGTAAAAAACAGAGGTGGTAGTGTGTTGTGTAGTAAGCGGTGGTTCTGACCGGTCTGGGCGCAGGCCATCAGGTCTCTCTTGGCTTTGATGATGGGGATGGCGTACTTCTGGACCGGCGTGGGCCGAGTGTACCGACTGAGGTTGATGTTACACATGATGATCTCACCCATCTCCAAGTCCTGGAACTAAACATACGCACACAGACACGATTCAGACGATTAATCAGAAATCAGTTACATCTGTTACACTGGATTTGAGCCTTTACGTTTTGAGAAACCAAGGAAAAATACTCTATATGAGGTTAGGACTTTAAAAACTCACAATTTCAATGTGATGCGGGCAGTTTTGGCCCGTGGCCTCAACAGGAATGTCGTCATATTTTTCAAAGTTAATCCCTGTGTTGCTTGCAGAGAACAGCTCACTGGGGGGAAATCAGACACACAATCATAGTTGGGAATAAAAACCCTCTGGTGTTGATGAGGAGCTGCAGTAGGATCTGGAGGAAAGTGAGGAGCTACAGAGAGAAGATGCTGTAGACCGACGGAGAGATAGAGGGATAGAAATAGACAGATAGAGAGATAAGACAGAGGGATAGATAAACAGACAAGACAGATAAGAGTAAGACTAACTTTTCCAGGCGTTCGTTGGAGGGAGTGGGTTTGGACCAGTCGTCCTCATCCCTGGACTCCTCCACCCAGCGGTTGTTTCCACCTCCACCAAAGCCTCCACGCTCGTACCTGACAACAACAACAACAACAAACTCCAGAGCTCAGACCCGTACCTGACAACAATAACAAAAACACAAACTCCAGTGCTCAGATTCGTACCTGACAACAATAACAACAACAAACTACAGCGCTCACACTCACTGGGATTGCAACTGGCATAAAGAATACTCAAAAGGATAATTTCACTATTTTGGATTTGGGGGCCTATTCTGTCTTACATGAACCTGACACACAAAGACCATCATGCCCCCAATGGCCTAAGCATTATGCTGCCTACAGTTGCTAGGTGCAGGCGCACCCTCGGCTACAATGGCAGTCAATGGGGCCAATGAGACATTTGAAAAAGTACAAACCATTGCTGTAATAAACGATTGCAAATATACTGCATTACAAATAGTAGCTCTCTATCTAGTCATAGCAAGTGAGCTAGTAAATTTGAACGGTCAGGATTTGTTACCTAATTGTGATCAGCTGCTTTTCATGCGGCCCTACCCCGGCTACAGAGGTTTACAGTGTGGAAGGTAGGTAGTGCGGTGGGCAAAATAGTTCTGTTTCAAATGGAAATTTGGGGATTAAGATTACACCCTGTGCTTCCCGTCTCGGAAAAGCATATTTATCATACTTTTTTCCAACGTCTCATTGGCCCCGTTGATTTCCATTGTAGCCGAGTGTGCACCTGCAGAGCAACAATAGCTAGCTCAGTACTGAGGCGATCAGAGGAAAGATGATGAGTCAGGTTCATGTGAGACAGTTTGGTTTGTCCTCACCTGCCCCTGGACGCAGAGCCACGGTCACTGAAGAAGGCGGACTTGCCCCTGTCGGTGCGCGTGCTGAAGCTGGTGTACGCGTCTTTGGCCGCGTTCCAGCCGCCGCCGCCGTCTTTGTTGTCGTAGCCGCTGAAACCGACGTTCGCCATGGGCTGGATCGGGTTGTAGGACGACATACCCCTGTTTCCACGGTAACCTCCACCCCTGCCCCTCTCCATGCGGGGAGGGGGGGCGCGTGCGAAGCCGCTGCCTCCATTCATGCGGTTGTCGTGGTAACCGTTCAGGAAGCCGTTGCTGCGTCCTCCATCCCAGCCGCCCGGGGAATCTTGAAAACGACAGAGGAAACATGATTATTAAGAGCAAATGTCTCTCTGTACCCGGAGGAAGTCAAATCCCTGCAAACATAACAAGGAAAGAACACTGGTGTTTGGTTTTACCTGTAGGGAAATCAGATGGCAGAGACCACCTTCCCCTCATCCCAACCTCATCCATTCAGACCAGTCAGCTCACCTTCCCCTCATCCTAACCCCATCCATTCAGACCAGTCAGCTCACCTTCCCCTCATCCTAACCCCATCCATTCAGACCAGTCAGCTCACCTTCCCCTCATCCTAACCCCATCCATTCAGACCAGTCAGCTCACCTTCCCCTCATCCCAACCTCATCCATTCAGACCAGTCAGCTCACCTTCCCCTCATCCTAACCCCATCCATTCAGACCAGTCAGCTCACCTTCCCCTCATCCTAACCCCATCCATTCAGACCAGTCAGCTCACCTTCCCCTCATCCCAACCTCATCCATTCAGACCAGTCAGCTCACCTTCCCCTCATCCTAACCCCATCCATTCAGACCAGTCAGCTCACCTTCCCCTCATCCTAACCCCATCCATTCAGACCAGTCAGCTCACCTTCCCCTCATCCTAACCCCATCCATTCAGACCAGTCAGCTCACCTTCGCCTCATCCCAACCTCATCCATTCAGACCAGCCAGCTGCCCTCATCCATTCAGCTCACCTTCCCCTCATCCCAACCTCATCCATTCAGACCAAGCAGCTGCCCTCATCCCAACCTCATCCATTCAGCTCACCTTCCCCTGATCCCAACCTCATCCATTCAGACCAGCTAGCTGCCCTCATCCCAACCTCATCCATTCAGACCAGCCAGCGCACCTTCCCCTCATCCATTCAGACCAGCCAGCTCACCTTCCCCTCATACCAACCTCATCCATCCGGACCAGCCAGCTCACCTTCCCCTTATCCCAACCTCATCCATTCAGACCAGTCAGCTCACCTTCCCCTCATACCAACCTCATCCATCCAGACCAGCCAGCTCACCTTCCCCTTATCCCAACCTCATGCATTCAGACCAGCTAGCTGCCCTCATCCCAACCTCATCCATGCAGACCAGCCAGCTCACCTTCCCCTCATCCCAATCGCATCCATTCAAACCAACCAGCTCACCTTCACCTCATCCATTCAGACATACCAGCTCACCTTCCCCTCATCCCAACCTCATCCATTCAAATAAATAATGCATAACAATATAATGCAATATGTTACAATGCAAAATGATAGAAAAGTGGCAGAACCATTGAATAGCATGGGCCAGCCATGCAGCAGCTGCCTCCCAGGCTCAGTAACAAGCTGGGTCCCAATCAAGGGAACATCATAGTAGTTAGGAAAGCAGCGCTGGTTCTTCCCTCGCCCCCACATTAGTGAGGACTTTCTAGCTCATGGAGGCTGTTTTTAGTTTGAACAACATGTAAGCATGTGAGTGAATGCAAACACCCTTGATGCAGGATAAAGTTATATCTTCCATCGCAATTTAGTTTATTCCAAAGAGACGCAATTTGAGAGCCTCCGGTGTCCTCTTTAAAATGAGCCTAATCACAGAACTGTTCTCCAATCTAACTTTGGCTCAGATTAGCAATTCATTGAAACATGCAATAAATAAAAAAATAAAATAAAAAAAGATAAAATAAAAATTGGTCTAAAACAGAGCTTCCCTCAGCCATCTAAAAAGGGACTTACTTTCTGGTGCCACTGAGTAAGCGTTCTCTCTACCAGAGGAATACGCATATCCTGCTGCAAGAAACAAAACCAGCACATCATGGTTGGGCTAATGACAATGACAGTCTGGTGGAGGAGGGACAGTCTGGTGGAGGAGGGACAATCTGGTGGTGGAGGGACAGTCTTGTGGAGGGGGGACAGTCTGGTGGTGGAGGGACAGTCTGGTGGTGGAGGGACAGTGGTGTTGGAGGGACAGTCTGGTGGTGGAGGGACAGTTACATATATGAGAGAGAAAAGGGCTCCTGGAGGTTTTGTTCTGCATTAGATAACTGAACCCCCAAATCTAGTTTCTCAATGGTGGAGAGAACCAACCTTTTCTGGTCACCCTCTGACCTCCCGTCAAAAAGCAGAACAGTCTGAATGGCCTGTTAGTGTGTTGTTGTTGTTGGGGGGTTTCCTTTTAGGCTAGCAGTGGTGAGAGTATTGTACAATCAATTGAGACACTGCACTACTGGGTCCTCGACCACTGGGGGCATTCTGATCAAGTCCACCCGGTCCACTTACCATTTTGGGAAGCCTCTGTGTTCCGTAAATGAGGTGGAATGTAACGCCCTAGAGAGACAGACTGGTGAGAACAGGGGCAGCACGGCACAACACAGACAAACACTGTAGTCGGGGCTCTTGGGTTACTAATCTTAATCTGAGGTGTCTGGTCTATCTCACCAATTTGAATGGATCGCTCCCTCGAGCAAACAAAATGCTTGATACAGGGACCGTAAGATACAGTCCGGTTTGATCGTCTCTGTCTCTTAATGGCCACTGGTTTTGTCAGAGCTGGGTCCTCCTGAGTGAACTGGGATTGATTGTTGAGCTCAAGACAAAATTGAAATTAAAACGGAATTTTGACAAGGGTTGCAAAATTTGAGAATTTCCACAAACTTCCCATGGGAATTTATGGGAATTAACAGGAATAAACTGGATAACAGAATTTATTCTCGTTAATTCCCATCAATTTCCAGTTTATTTCTGCTAATTCCCATCAATTCCCGTTGGGAAATTTAAAACGGAATTTTGATGAGGTCAAAATGATGATAAATGACTCATGGTGGAGGAACATCCAGTCCTTTAGCCTCTCCAGGAGCAGGAGGGGACCAGAGAGGAGTAAACTACCTCAGATGAAGGAACACAACCTGATGGGTCATTACTTACTGCCAGTGCCCACACCCTGCCCGTCAGCAGAGCCCAAGTCTAGGACAGCCAGCTGCAAGAGAGGGAGAAACGCTGTTAAGCATCACCTGAAACCTAGCATGCACAGACAGCTAGCCCTGACACAGCAGTGTTCCCAGAACATGATTTAGACAGGTCAGTCCCCGGTCAAGATTCAAGTTTATTTCAGTTATACCACATGGTCTCAACACACTTTACCGATCGGGGCATCCCTAGTTCCTGTCGTGTTGATGGGTGTCGGTGAACCAATTCACAGCAAGCAAACTTGTTTGTTCATCCCAGTGTTCGTGTTGGCAGCTATTTTCGATTTAGTCTTAGTCTTACACAAAAATACCTATTAGTCTTAGTCACCTTTAGTCAATTTTCTCCTTCTTATTTTTCATCTAGTCTAGTTCTCTCACCAGCAGGCCACAGTATGTCTGACTGCAGGGCTGCCTGTCTGAGGTGGTGATAAGCAACACCGGCACCCCCCAAGGAACCATCCTGTCACCTTTCCTGTTCACCCTCTACACCACCGACTTCAGCCACAACTCGGACGATTCCTCTATTGTGAGGTGCATCAGTGAAGACAGAGTACAGGGATGTAGTCAGGAGATTCGTCAGATGGTCTGAGGAGAACCAGCTCCAACTCAACATCAACAAGACCAAGGAGCTAGTGGTGGACTTCAGAACAAAAGACCCCCCAACCCCTATTACTAGGGCTGCAAGATATATTATTTACGCATCATCATTGCGATGTGTGCATGTGCGATAGTCCCATCGCTGGGTCTGTTTTTTTTTTCCCCTGCCATGTTAAGTAGTCAAACTCAAACACGCCATGCTACAACTTTTTTGCTGCTTGATATAAAAGGAAAAAAAATAAAAATATTGAAAATCTGTATTGTAGTCTGTCTGATATAACATGAATGATTCACACCAATCGCAATTGTCTTGTGTTTAAATTATGCTAAGCAGCCCCGCCCCCGCTGGTGAGCACAAGTTGAATAAAATAAAAAAAAGCCAGAGAAAGGGGACGCTTTAGGGGTTAAAAGAAACTTGACGTCTGACATTTGGCGTTACTTAGGCTACCAACTGAAAAGCCGCTGTTTCCAAACAGCATTTTTCCCGGAGGATCATACAAGTGAGAACATCCCAACAGGGATGAGAGAAGCGCTGGCTGATTGGGGGCTAAATGAGGACTAGTCTGCATAACAACAGACAATGCAACGAACACAATCAGGGATGGCGCCCTGAACGACTGGACAAGGCTGCAATGCTTAGGGCACAAACTGCATCTTGCAGTTAAGTTATGCCGATGGCATGCGCTATAAATACTAAAGTAAATTTACTAAGCTGTTTTACTCACCTTGTCCAGTTTTCTTAAATTTAATAATTGATAAATGTCAGATTTATACTGAATTGCTAATCTCATTGCAAAAACAGTTTTATGAGCACATTATTGTTGCTAAAATATATGTAAAAATATATAAATGTGTATTTAATGTGTAGCCTACTTTGCTTTTGCTGGTGGGTCACTTCTCTCACAGCTTGAAGGCCAGACTCTCTCGAAACAGCCCAGAAGGATCTCAATCTACCATCACATGCCCTCATATCAGAATACCAAACAAGATGGGGTTCCAGACAGATGATCAGCAAGTGATGATAGACTGGTAGAGATGACCAGATTGATGACTGCTGATTACAAGACTGTACAGTTTGTTGGACTTCAAAACTGTTTAGCCGCCAACATAAGAACTGTAAAAAGGGAACTGTTTTAGAACTGACAAGTAATTGTAGGGACAAGTGATACGAAGAATCCCAATGTACTCGTACTGGTTATATAATGGAAAAATAAACTTTCTATGTATTCTATTCTAGGACATTAGAGCAGCAGAAGGCTCTAACTCAGGTCCTGTCTGCAGACAAGAAAGTGTGGCATCTACTTCCAACCTGACAAGATCTAGATGTCATGGAATCCATCAGCAAGTCCCTGGTCCCACTACTGGACTTCACCGATACACCTTCAGGAGAAGAATATGTCAGTATCTTCTATGTGAAGCCAGTTCATCACCTCTTCAACACTTTGATGCTGCTAAGGCAAGAGGAAGACATAGATCTGACCAAGATGCTGAAGAAGGAGATGTTAAAGTACATCAATCAGAAATATGAAGATGAAGCTACTCAGAGCTGATGTTGTTTGGACCCCCGGTTCAAGGTGGACTTCACCAGTGCAGACAACAAGCCCCAAGTGACAGAGATGATGGCTCTGGATGAGGCTCAGGAGACACCAAGCTGCAGCACTGAAGTGGAGCCCACTCAGCCCAGCACACCCCAGTCAAAGAAAGCCAAGAAGTTCTTGGGAAGTTTCTTAAAACAGGCAGTTTTATTGATTTTGTAAGAGTACTTTATTGACAAACACAACATTACACACGTTTTCAATGACCAACTGTCAAAAAAACAAACTGACAAAGGAATTGATAAGCTTGGAGGCATACAATGTTGATTCTCTGAGTTAACAATTCCGATTCTCATTCCTACAGGTGATTCCTCTCTGACCCTTAAGGATGCTGTGGAAGCGGAGTTAAAAACCTACCTGCAAACACCTTCCATAGAGAAAGAGGATACGCTTGCATGGTGGAAAACACACAAAGCAAGCTTTCCTCGACTCGCCAAGCTTGCCCACAAGTATCTGTTCATTCCTGCTACAAGCTCCCCCTCAGAGGCTTTTCAATACAAGTGGCAACATCATCACTTGCCGTTCTTGTCTCAAGCCTGCAATGGTGGACAGACTGGTATTCTTGTCCAAAAACCTCTAAGCTGAGAGTACACAGTACACAAACACACACACACACAGAAACACAGCACAGCAAAGTTTAAGAAACAAAATGGTTCTGGATATCCTTAGAAGTTGATATTGGACTTCCTTCCTGAACGCAGGTAAGAAAAAGTTAAGAAGAAATAAAATAGCTCCGGAAAGGTAGGAGGCGGTAAAGCACCAATGAACCTGGCGACAGCACAGGTAGCAATTAGCAACATTAGAGAAGATTACGAGAACTAATCGGGGACTCCCACGTCTTGTTTTACCTATCGCAATATATATCGCTAAAATGTATATTAATGCAATGTACGTTGTTGTCAATATTGTGCAGCCCTACCTATTACCATCCCTTTTTTTTCTTTTTTTAAGTTTGCTGGATGTAGAATTTTTTATCTACCAGACATTTTTGGCTGTTGAATTATAACGTTATTTTTGGACCCTGCCAGTACTACCCTGTCTAGACTATGTGAATAAAGTATCCTATTATCTGACTTATCATTTCGTGTGGTTGGCTATTGATGCATCAGCTTGTAAGCTACACATTTCAAAATATGTTAATTGTTATGAGCCAAAGGTTTAACCATTTGGAAAGGTTTGGCAAACTAGACCTGATGCAAAAAAGGTTTCAGAGTTGCCAGTCAGTCTCCCGGTCATGCAGTAAGAATTTATGGCACTACGACTGCTATACCTGGTCCAGGGCGATATCCTGCATATAACGCCCTGTTACTGTCAATGCAATTTACTTATGAATGCGCTTCCTCAGCCTGCTCGTCCGAGTCTACAGACAAAACCGTTTCGTTACTCACCAAAGTAAAAACATTGTTGGAAAGATGAAAGCCTTTTCTCCGAGGTCGTTACAGTTTGTACTCCCCCACCTTTCAAATAAAAGGCAAATTTGTACACTTAAATGTCTAATATCCACAGTGCGTCGACTGTCTTCTTCTACCGGCGATTCGGCGCTCTCCGCTTTGTTTAGCCTACTCACTGCTGCCGCCCATGTTGGGGATGATCACATCTTAAATGGTGTTGAGAGACTCACGTTGAGGAATCTGATTAGCGGGATAACGTTTACGCTGAGTTATTAACTATGGCAAATTTTAAACTTTAAAGCAATAGTGTTTTCTCCGGTTCTCCAGGCTCTGCGAGTAAGTGCACTGTCGTTAAGTTATCATTGTCTTTTTCTGGCTTCCTCTGTGATGTTTCTTTTCCGTTTTCTCACCTCCGCCATGATATCATTGAGCTAAAAAACGCAGGATATCCATAGACGCCGGAATAGTTAGCTACTACTGTGTTGTTTAAGCTTGCGCTTAAGTTTTAAAAGGTAATGAATGTCAATGTATTATCTGAGAAGACTGTTTGGACGATTCAGATTACTTTTAGTAAATCTAATTGGAGAATTAGCACCAGACATGTTTGTAAAGGTCCAAATATCACGATGTATTGCTTTTAAACATGTAAATAAAACATGTAAATAATGTAATGTAATGCATCATCCCCAAATAGGTGGCAGCAGTGAGTAGGCTAAGCAAAGCGGAGAGTGCCGAATCGCCGGTAGAAGACAGTCGATGCGCTGTGGATATTAGACATTTAAAGGAGTAGTAAAGGGAAAAATCATGTTTCGCCCCGTTTTAAGATTACTTATGATCATATACAATGGTTCAGATCAAAAAGTTGACAAAACTAGCACTTTTGAGAAAGTTGATAATTGCTCTACCACCGTTTAGGTCATACAATGGATGTGGGTGGGCACCTTGAAAAAGCATTCAAAAACATGTTAAACTCTGGATTTCAAAGACAAGTGACATGTGCCCACTCACATCCATTGAATGACCTAAACGGTGGTAGAGCAATTATCAACTTTCTCAAAAGTGCTAGTTTTGTCAACTTTTTGATCTGAACCATTGTATATGATCATAAGTAACCTTAAAACAGGGCTAAACATGATTTTTCCCTTTACTACTCCTTTAAGTGTACAAATTTGCCTTTTATTTGAAAGGTTTGTAGTAACTGTAGCGACCTCGGAGAAAAGGCTTTCCAGCGATGTCTTTACTTTGGTGAGTAACGAAACGGTTTTGTCTATAGACTCGGACGAGCGGGCCGAGGAAGCGCATTCATGGGTAAATTGCATTGACAGTAAAGGGGCGTTATCTGTAGGATATCGCCCTGGACCAGGTCTATACGACTGCCTAATTTCATCCGACATGGTGACCATCGTGAAAGACAAAAATATTATGTATTCTGATCCCGGAATAAGTCTACCTTTAAAGTTCCCCTGCTTGGCTGAAGTTAGTTTCGGTTTTCACTGCACATTAACCATTTGCATGCTGCAACTTCACACAAATGCGCAGGCCATTGAAAGTCATCTAGTTGCAAACTTTAGTATTCGGTATATGTAATTTGACCACAATAAGACATATGGATTAATATCACTCCATATTTGACCATAATATTCTCTATATTTCTTGGCCGTTAACCACTATCGTTACTACGAGCTACTAAGCAGATGAACACACGAGTCCCAGCTGCCCATGGAGCGTGACCGACATACCTGACGGGGTAATATGTCCTCTTTCAGGAAAAGGCCTACGCAAACTAAACCAGTATCCTTACACAATATAGCAAGACAACACATGTACCCGTCTATCTCCGCAGGCTTGCGTATAAAACTTAGCAAGGATATGTCTCACCACAGTGGCAGATTAACTCTGAAAATAGCATGCTATATAGCTCGAAGGCTGGGTTGATATTGTGCATGGATGAGTTGATATTGTGCATGGATGACTCCACACAATTAACAAGCTCGCTGACGTTTTGACAGTGACGCAGACAAAAACCCTAGACTGGCTCAGTGTGTTAGCCCTGGCTATCTACTGACCTTACCAGCACAGCCATGCGCAGCAGCCGAGCTAACGCTAGCAAATATAGCTAGATAACGAGCATTCTGGTGGGGTTTATAGCTCAGAGGCAGCTCGCTAAACCCAGCAGCTAGTCGGCATATTGACGAACTTGCACTAACTTAAGACAATGGGGCCCGTGTTACTTCAGATGAATGCCATGTCCGGCCACATACCAAGCTTAGCCAACTCAGCTGTCAAATTCCCAATAGACCCTCGTCTTACTCGGCCAAACGCCGAGTTGTTAAGACGCCATCATCCCCACCTTCCCATCCACTACCGCTAGTCTAGTACAACCACCATCAGCCGCCTCCATTTTAACCAGGCTCGACGACACACGCAGTTAGCGGAGTTAGCCTAGCTGGTTAGCCTCGTTCATTATGCAACCAGCCAGAACACCGGCCTGGTCGCTACTGCTGCCTTCGACTGCACATTTCACACATCAAATCCAAGTTAAACGACTAACAAACATACAAAATATCAAAAGAGCAATTCTCACCTGCTGTTCTAGACCGTGTACATTTTCGACGGCCACATGACTCATAACTAAGGAATATTGAGGAAAAATTTTGACGTCGAGAAGGGATCTCTTTGTTTGCCGGTTTGTAGTCCTCCCAGTTATGCTCCCCTCTTCTATCCCCTTTAGTCAGTTCCCTAGCAAATTAATATGTGATATCTTCTTCCTGTAGCTAATTAAATTTGCTTAATGTTTGTTTTTAGGTAGTTAAACGCTGGTTTCAACCGTGTCCGAACTCGGCGAAGGCTTGACTACCGTTGCTGAACCTGGCTGGTCTGGGGTCCGTGTCCGGGGGAATGGAACTGGGGCACCGACGGTGAGATCTTATTGGTCGAGCCGACTCGACGGGGAGATCTTATTGGTCGAGCCGACTCGACGGTGAGATCTTATTGGTCGAGCCGACTCGAGAAGCCTATCGCGACGTTTAGGCTGCGTGACCCCCTACTTCGACTGCCTGTCACTGTCGGCTGATGATTATGGAATGCCATCCAAATCAATAAAAATATTAATAATTATATATGCTTATTTCAGAGAGAATCAGAAACAGGTTTATTGGCAAGATTATCATATACTAGGAATTTGGTCTGTTGGTGCACAAATAAAGAGCAAGGACAAGAGATGTATTGCATTGTATTTGCCACTTCGTTATTGTATTTTGGCTGTCCAGTCTTGTCCTTAACTTTGTTTGCTGTGTAGCGAACTGGAAAGGGGTCCTAATTGGTGGAAGAATCAGGGTGGAGGACAACCATATCTGGAGATATGAATGTCTGCAAGTCTGGGGCTTGGAGCCTGGAGGAACAGAGGCTGGAACAAAGTCTCTGGAAGTCTGGGTGTCCGGAAGCCTGCATGTCTATGGAGCTCGAGGCTGGACCGGTACCAGTACCCATCCACTCTAGCCTGGACTCACAAACCCACCACCATCTCCAGGACCGGACCCTCCAAAACACCCGTCTCTCCAGTCGAACCTGTGTAACCACTCTTAGGCACTAGACCTCCATAGCCTCAGCCATGCCCCTGGTAGCCTCAAGGCACCTACTGCTAAAGTAAAAGTGCAAGCCTAAATATAAATATCGTAGGTGCTAAGACAAAGGGTCAGGGTAGTAGGCTACTTCTTGAAGGGGTGAGTTTTCAGCCTGCGGCAAAAAAATGGGCAGTGACTTCGCTGTCCTGCAGAGTCCGTTCCACCACTGCGACAGCCTATGGTGAGACCACCCTGATCTTGCGAGTTCACATTCTGTTTCTCTCAAAAAACAGTCTAGATACTCTCCATAGAGGTCCATTTTGTGCCAGATCAGAAAATGATCTTGCCAATCAGAGTTCTGTGAGGAAAAACAGCTATGCTGGGCGGGTTTAGGTGTGACGACAGCGAGGAGCGGTTGAAGTTAGAGCGTGAGACAGTGATAGACAGATGGTTCATTCACATATTTTTGAAAGTGTCTGCCTTTTTCCAAACAGTTTCCAATGGAGAGTTCCCAGATGGTTATGCAAAGCATCAAGTTATCACTGCGAGACCAGGATAAAAAATAACCAGGTCAATCTGCCATAGGGGCTTCGGAGCAACCAATCGCTTTGAGGTAGCAGAGCATAGCCTAGTGGTCAGGAGGGGGTGTAGGGATTGACCATGGCCTGGAGGTAGGAGGGAGCTGTAGCCTACCTTTCATTGTCCTGTAGGCTATTATCAGTTTTAAACTGGATGCAAGCTGCTACAGGGAGCCAGTGTAGAGAATGGAAAAGGGAAGTTGTGTGGGAGAACTTGGGGTGGTTGAACATCAGGAGAGCAGCAGCTTTGTGGACAAACTTCAGAGGTTTAACGGCTGATGCCGGGGACCGGCAAATAGGGAGTTGCAGAAGTCCAGACAGGAGATGTCGGCCGAGCACCCAGCTATGCATGCCTCCACTTGTGTCAGCGTGGGGTATATGACAGGACCAGTTGGGTGTCATCGGCATGAACAATGGCCACCATCTTGGATTTTCAAATGGTTAGATGTTACAAGGGAGGAGGTGAGGTTGGTGCACAGAGCGTTGACCGGTGGAGGGGGGAAAGAGGATCTGACATCTTTAACTTTCTAATAATAATAATAATAATAATAGGGTAGATGCCTGAAGACGATCAGTAAAAAGAAAAGAAAACATGACTGACAATTATTCAATCTTGTCTAGCAATAAGCTCTGCCATACAGAGATGAGAGAAACAAAGTGAATGGCATTTCCACCAGAAAATCGTTATGACAGTTATTACCGGCTGCTGTTTGTATTGTGTAATGATAGTTTTTGTTTATTCATCAACTAAATCAGAGATGTTTCCAGTCAGATCCAAGCTTAGTTTTCCTGACTATAATGCCCAGCAGTAAAGAGGGGCAGGTATTTGACTGCAGCTACTGCTGTTTAGTGCTTCAGTTTAAAAACAGAGTAAGAGAGGGCTGTAGATAGATCATCATAACCAATTAATACAACTTAAGACACATTATAGAATACTAAAGAATCCTACAGTAGGCCTACACTCCATCTTGTTACAGTATGCCACCCATCTCTCTTATTCATGTGGAACTGACTTAATGACGATTCATTACATTTCAAATATTTGAATCAGCTGAGCTCATCAATGGGAATAAACAAAGGAAATAATTCAAATACCATTTATTTTTTCCTTTTCTTAAAGAGTAATTTTACAGTGTGCTGGGTTTGTACAGTGCTCTAAGGCAGGTCGAAGGACTGAACCATCCATGCATGTTTCACAAAAGAGCTTCAGAATTATTCAAACAAAACCACGTGAAGGCATGTCTGATCCTGAATCAACGATTTACACAGAAAACATGGAAAGAAAATCAGACAGACGTTGCAGGCTGAAGAACAATAAAGCATTCGCAAATGGAAGAAGTTAGAGAGAGATGGTCTGTAGTGCTTTAGGTTCCTGGAGGGATTATGTTCTCATCATGCCCCTCAGGGGCCCTAGAACTATAGCCTCGTCCTCTCAGCTCTAGAACCACAGGATGGTCCTTGTAGAACCACAGCCTGGTCCTCTCAGCTCATCTTTAGGCCACAGGTTTGGTTTTGGCAGACATGTTAAATCCACGTAGCTCTGGAACTGTCTTTGGGGCGATGCCAAGTACTTTTGGCAATTCCACTGAACAGAATATCTAGGTTATTTTTTTGCACACATTTACATTGCACCATACATGAAATGTAAGAAAGCTACTATGTCAAGATTGCATTTCCTATGCATACCCGATAGTGGGAATTCGGTAGTATTTCTGTGCTGAAAAGAGGGGGAAAAGCAAAGTTTCAAAAGTGTCTCTGGATTTCTGTATCACACCAGGGCCAAACCTCATAGAAGTGAACAGGTACTTCAATTAATCTCTACTAACCTTAAAAAACAAACATCTAGGAGCCTAGGAGTCTTCATGTTGGAGTCTGAGGCTGTTTTGGGTCTTAGGGTATTTTTGCTCCATTTTGGTAATTTCAGACCATTGTTCCAAAAACACAGAAAGCAAAAAATAATTACAAACCACATATTCATGTTACAATGATACACATCATATATTGGTGTTGCAGAAAGAATCCTAAAGAACACTCAAGAACACTTTACTGAGCAAGTCGGCTTACCAGCGGTTAAAAACGTTTGATCTGTTATCTTCTTCAATGGTAAAAAGAGTTGTAAGACTGGGTGTGTTCAAGTAGTGGAAGAAATAAGTCGGACAGCCAGTAAGCAGCACAGTCATATTGTAGTTGTGAGCTTCCTCTACTTAGATTTAAGTGCCACCACACACACAGGATACTGGTTCACTCAAAATGTCCTCACTTTTAACTGGCAAGATGAAATAGTAGCTTCAGGAAAGAGGGACAGAGAGAAAGAAAGCAAGAAGAAAAAGAAAGATGCTTCAGACAAAAATTCACTTTTCAAACCAACCAAAAGCCACTTTGACTTTCCCAAACACCATCACTAAAGACCCACTGCGGAGTGATGAAGGATCCCACATGAAAGCAGTCAACCGTGACCCTGCAGCCTGGCCAGGCCTCACTCAAATGCTCTTTTTCTTTATTCTACTCCCTCCTTTTTATTTTATATCCATTCCTAACCCCACCCCGGTTTAAAATCCCAGAGGGGTTTCAATCACAAAGCCAGTGCCACTGTCTCTTCCCAGAATGTCGGGATTGTGAATTAAGAGTTTGGAAATTTGTTCAACTATCCCAACTATCCCACACATGAACATAATATGTACACCTTCTGCCATTTTATTAACTTCCTGTACATCAACCATTGTCTTTTGTCTCCATGGAACTGAAAACGCTGTACACTCTTCTCCAGCAGGCAGGCGGGCGGGGGGTCAGTCCTTGGCCTGGCTGGGCGGGGCGCCCCCCCCCTCCTCCGTGGTGTCCCAGGTCTCCGGGGCCCTCTGGGCGGGGCGCTGGGGGGCGTTCATGTGCTGGGCAGCGGGGCCCGTGTACGGCTGGGCGTGGGGGTGGTTGTTCTGCTGCACAGGAAGACAGAAAGAGAGAGAGAGAGAGAGACAGACAGAGACAGACAGACAGACAGAGAGAGAGAGAGGGGGGGGGAGAGAGGGAGAGAGAGAGAAAGGTAAAACACACATCTGTGAAGGTAATTTGAGGTCTAGGTTGTGGTACCTGGTACTGTGTCCCAGCTGGAGGGTGGGGGGACAGTGTGTGTGGTACCTGGTACTGTGTCCCAGCTGGAGGGTGGGGGGCAGTGTGTGTGGTACCTGATACTGTGTCCCAGCTGGAGGGGGGGTAGTGTGTGTGGTACCTGGTACTGTGTCCCAGCTGGAGGGTGGGGGGGGGGGGGCAGTGTGTGTGGTACCTGGTACTGTGTCCCAGCTGGAGGGTGGGGGGGGGCAGTGTGTGTGGTACCTGATACTGTGTCCCAGCTGGAGGGTGGGGGGGGGCAGTGTGTGTTGTACCTGGTTCTGTGTCCCAGCTGGAGGGTGGGGGGGGGGGCAGTGTGTGTTGTACCTGGTTCTGTGTCCCAGCTGGAGGGTGGGGGGGGGGGGGCAGTGTGTGTTGTACCTGGTTCTGTGTCCCAGCTGGAGGGTGGGGGGGGGGGGGCAGTGTGTGTGGTACCTGGTACTGTGTCCCAGCTGGAGGGTGGGGGGGGGGCAGTGTGTGTTGTACCTGGTACTGTGTCCCAGCTGGAGGGTGGGGGGGGGCAGTGTGTGTGGTACCTGGTACTGTGTCCCAGCTGGAGGGTGGGGGGGGAGGGGGCAGTGTGTGTGGTACCTGGTACTGTGTCCCAGCTGGAGGGTGGGGGTACAGTGTGGTATCCTCAGGAGGAGAGGAGTCGTGATCATCTGGTGCCTCCTGATCTTCTGGCTCCTGACAAATCAAATAATTCAGTTTTTTAATCGATGATCTTAGTGCTATAATGTAATAACACACACACATACAGGCTGGTTCGGGGGAGACCTGATGAGGATTTCTGTGTAGATAAAGGGTCTATCTCTGGGTTCCCACACATCTCTACTATGCCGCCACAAATCGCGTCTGTATGGGGCGCGATTATCTGGTGTTGTGACTAATGCTTTCTATACATGTGCAGCCCCACAGAGTTTGTATGGGGTCACAGACTTCCAGATTTTAGATGATTAGGAAGAGAAAATGTCTATTAGGTTTTCAAATGGTGCAGGAGAGGGCTGAAGGGGGTCTATATAGATGGATATATCTCTTATATGAGCCCCTATCACTGTCCCCTGGCATCGTCCGTTTCCCCCCAGAGTCTGTGACAGGAGGTTGAGATCAACACAGATACCGGAGAACATGTTCTAACATAAATAGCTACACCCCCACCATAACCTTCACCGTCTGCCCTAAACAGAAACCATCCCGGCCTGTATCAGAATCTGAGACGGGTTTTTTTACTAGCCAAGACTCCTATGATGAATATATCAGGATTTGCCTGCTGGATCAGAATATTGATATAGTCCATTTTAGAGATCAGACGTCTCACATTAAAATGGAGCTAGTAGTAGATTTAAAGACTTAATATAATACATGTTTTAGGAGAGGAGGCTCCATATCAGTGGATACAACTGAGCTAGATGGTGTGTTGAGATCCCGCGGGTAAGGTTACTACACTTTATGGGCCCAGATATCAGATTGTTTAAGGAAATCCCATTTGGTCTGTGACTGAACACGCACACAAGCGCACGCGCGCACACACACACGCGCGCACGCACGCACGCACGCACGCACGCACACACGCACACACACACACACAGCGTACCTCCTCCGGGCAGAGTTCGCAGGCCTTGGCCAGGGTCATGCGTGCGCTGTGTGAGCGCTCCAGGAAGTATCCGTTGGAGGTCTCGTTGCTCTGGACCGGAGGAGACCAGTTGTTGTAGGTGTACTGGGGGTTCCCCGTGTACGGCCTCCTCTCCAGCTCATCACCCAGCCACTCCACCGCCCAGGTCCACTTCCTCTTCAGGTCCCCGTTACTCTGCGTACACAAACAACCACCCCGTAAACACAAACAAACACCCACGTAAACGTAACCAGCCACCCAGGTAAACATAAACAACCACCCACATGAACAAAACAATCACCCACGTAAACACAAACTACCCAGGTAAACATATACAACCACCGAGGTAAACAAACAACCACCCACGTTAACAAAACAGCCCCCGTAAACACAAACAACCACCCACGTCAACACAAACAACCACTCAGGTAAACATAAACAACCACCCACATAAACATATGAAAGCAGTGAACAACAGATGTGAAAGCCACACCCCTCTGCACAACTGAAGGAATGGGAAAGTGTAGACATGGGGATAGGAAGGAGGGGGGAGAGGACAGAGGACACAGGGCTGGAGGGGGGAGAGGACGGAGGGGGGAGAGGACAGAGGACACAGGGCTGGAGGAGGGAGAGGACGGAGGGGGGAGAGGACAGAGGACACAGGGCTGGAGGAGGGAGAGGACGGAGGGGGGAGAGGACGGAGGGGGGAGAGGACAGAGGACACGGGGCTGGAGGGGGGAGAGGAAGGAGGGGGGAGAGGACAGAGGACACGGGGCTGGAGGAGGGAGAGGACGGAGGGGGGAGAGGACGGAGGGGGGAGAGGACAGAGGACACGGGGCTGGAGGAGGGAGAGGACAGAGGGGGGAGAGGACAGAGGACACGGGGCTGGAGAAGGGAGAGGACGGAGGGGGGAGAGGACAGAGGGGGTAGAGGACACGGGGCTGGAGGGGGGAGAGGACAGAGGACACGGGGCTGGAGGGGGGAGAGGACAGAGGGGGGAGAGGACAGAGGACACGGGGCTGGAGGGGGGAGAGGACGGAGGGGGGAGAGGACAGAGGGGGTAGAGGACACGGGGCTGGAGGGGGGAGAGGTGGGAGAGGACAGAGGACACGGGGCTGGAGTAGGGAGAGGACGGAGGGGGGAGAGGACAGAGGGGGGAGAGGACGGAGGACACGGGGCTGGAGAGGACGGAGGCTGGGACTGTACCTGCAGTATCTGGTAGGCCACAGAGCAGTTACTGAAGAGGGCCACCATGCACTTGATGCACTGGTAGGCCCGTTTCTGGTAGTGGTTCTTGGAGCGCTGGATGGTGTCAAACAGCCCGTCCCGGTCATCAGGGATGCCCTTCAGAACGTTGTGGATCCTGAGAGACACATTTTCAGTGTGAACATCAGAGCAGAGAAAAATAATGTGTGTGTGTGTGTGTGTGTGTGTTCGAGCTGACCTGTGTGTCTGCCAGGAGTCCTCGATGAGCAGGATCTGTAGCAGAAGGTCCAGGTAAGGCCTCAGCTCGTAGGTGTAGGAGTACGCCACCTGGAGACAGACAGGTGAACAGGAGGACTCAGCTTTCTCCAGCGCTGGCACAGTCAACAAAGTGTGGAGATACGGCTGGCTATGTGAGACTATCCTGACCCTAACCTCCTAACCCTGACCTCTGACCTGCCAAGGCAGCTCGCTGAGCACGGTGGAGGAGAACTGGGTGTTCCAACCCTGACCTTGACCCTCCTGACCTTAACCCTGACCTCTCACCTGCCAGAGCAGCTCGCTGAGCACGGTGGAGGAGAACTGCGGGTTCTCCCAGCAGCTGAAGCGCAGCAGCTTGACCGTCTCCTCGGAGTTGCTGCAGTCCTCGATGATCTTCTTCACGTAGCTGGTCCTGACAAACAGCACCTCGGCCGCCAGCTGCTGCAGGGGCATGATGGGAGCCGTCAGGCTGGGGTCGCCGTACGGGTTGGGCAGCGTGGGGTTACCTGATGGAGAGATGGAGCGGGGTCATGTTGGTTATCACCCTGATGAAATCGGACCGTTAGTCCCGTTAGTTTGTTCATCCCTCACACCGTGTACCAGAGCCACTAGGGGGCGCTTGCCACGGTTAATTTTCCCATTGCCATGTACATTTTGCTTTGCACATGAAAACTACATGCTTGGTGTCTCAGTAAAAGTCTATTGTACTCAAGAGCCTGTCTGCTTTCTAAATCCAAAGAGTTCAGAGCCTGAGGTGTTAAGTTGCTCTTTTGGTGCTTCTACAAGTTAGGATTCAAACAGGTGGGGGACGACAGGTGCACTGTGCACTTGTTAAGAAATGAGGTGACAGAGGAAAAAAAAAAAAGTTAGCGAGAGACAAGAGAGGAGAGAGAGAGAGGGGGAAAGAGAGAGACTTTTGATGCCCTTTTTTGAGACATCCTTAAAAAGGATCAGCAGCAACCAAAAGGATAAGCAGCAACCAAATTAAAATCCCAGTTTTAGTCTTAAAAAACAACTACAACACCCCCCCCCCCCCCCCCCCCCCACACACACACAGTAGCACAGTACAGCACAAGATTGCAAACGGCACAAGATTGCAAACAAACATCAATCCCATCTGAGAGAGAGCGAGAGTGAGAGAAAGAGAGAGGGAGAGAGAGGGAGATGGAGAGGCAGACACAGAGAGAGAGGAGAGAGAGAGGAGAAAGAGAGAGATGGAGAGAGCGAGAGAGAGAGAGGGAGAGAGAGAAAGTGAGAGAACTGACAGACCGTTGATGGAGGACTGCATGCGCGTGGAGACGTCGCAGCAGCGCAGCAGCAGGGAGACCACGGTGTGGAGCTTGCCCAGCTCAGCGTACTGGTACTTGATGGGCGGCCCGGGGCCCTCGTCCAGAGCCACCAGCATGAAGGTGGCCGGGACGCTCAGCTGCAGCAGCTGGGTCTTCTCCGCCAGACCTGCGCAGAGACAGGGAGGGGCTTAACACCACAGAGCACGCCTTTAGGGGGCGTGTCCACCGAAAAGCTGTATTTTAGAGCTGGTGCCGTTTTCTCATTGTCTACAATAGGTAATGAGCTCTAGGACGCTATAGAGACCAGAGCTGTGTTCCATGCGCATCTTAGTGCTGTAGCACTTTGAGCTCTAGGATTTTTTTTAGGGGAGGGGGTGGGGGGGCTAGAGCGCAGGCTGTAAAAGACCGCTCTAACGACAAGGACGGTCGGTTTTTGCCAAGACTGCAGAGAACGCGAACGTTAGCACTAGCTAACATTAACTAGCTATCTTAACTGGGCTAGCTAACGCCACTCGGCGCTAACGTGAGCTGTCGTTAGCCTAGCCAGTCAACTAGCCAGTCCCAGGGCGCTCCGAGCAGCCGTAAGCTTGGCGCTGTTCAGATACATACAGCTCCCCGGTGAACACGCAGTCTTGGTGTAGATGACCAGCTTCTCTCCCTTCGTTTGCATGAAGGCTCTCAGTAATCCGATACACTATGCTTGGTCGCTGGCACACTCTTACCCAGGTTGGCGTACATGACGAAGAGGTTGAAGTACTGCTGCAGGTGGCGCCCGTGCTCAGAAACCTCTCTCCTGAGCAGGTTGAGGACGGCTCTCAGCAGGTGGTCGCTCAGACTCAGGTTGTCACAGGCCTGGCATGGGCAAAGGTCAAAGGTCGTTAGCATGACATTCAGTCTTCTCTCACTGAGTTATAGCGTCCTAATGGCGTCCTACTTCAATAACTCACCCCTACCGGTGGCCTGTATGTTGTTATTCAAGCATTTCTGACTGTGTTGTCAATAGCCAACCGTTCGTTTGTAAACAAATTTACACTGCCATCTAGTGGAATTTATTGGTAAAACAAATCGAATTAGATTTTATTTTTCTGAAGTCTCTGGTGGTCTGTACCGGAGCGTCGCCCCCTGGAGGGCTGGCGGGGGCGGGGCAGGGCCCGTCCTGCAGGGAGAAGTGGGCGATGAAGACGATGAGCTTGGCAAAGGCCCCCCGGACCTCGGCGCTGGGACACTCCAGCAGGTACTCGGCGAAGCGCGCCGGGTACGCAAACAGGACGTTGTGGGCGAACCAGCAGCGAACGTTCTTACTGTGACGTAGCAGGATGCACAGAGCGTCGTACCTGAGGGAGGGAGGATGAGGAAGGACAAATCAGATAAAAATATCTGTTAAATGATTTTTGGTAAACTCATAGGGCTTGATTTAAGATCCCAAATAAAGCGTGCTAAATTTCATTCTAACAGATTGCAAGTGTTGTTAATTTACTTATTGTGGGTGATCAACAAAGAGTCATTGTGTGAATGACGTCAGGTGCAAAGAACCATATCTGAATGAGGCTTATTCATATTCAGATTGAATGCATGCAGTTGTGCGCATGGTTTTACACACGCAAACCTAGATCAGCCCTTTAGAGGTAATACTATTTTCTTAGGTGAGTGAAGTCCAGTTAAAATGACACACTGTTAAAATGACTCACCAGTCGCTGGCAGGCCCGCGGACCACCTTCTTGGTGTGGAACCCGGTGCTGAAAAGGAACCGGGCTGCCAGCTGGATGCTGATCATGGCGATCTCCTCCGCCTCAGGCAGCAAGTGGTCCTGACCTGAGAGAACAGCACAGACAGGCTACAACCAGGGAGCTAACAAGGCCATGAAGACCACAGACAGGCTACAACCAGGGAGACAGCAAGGCCATGAAGACCACAGACAGGCTACAACCAGGGAGACAGCAAGGCCATGAAGACCACAGACAGGCTGAAACCAGGGAGACAACAAGGCCATGAAGACCACAGACAGGCTACAACCAGGGAGACAACAAGACCATGAAGACCACAGACAGGCTACAACCAGGGAGCTAACAAGGCCATGAAGACCACAGACAGGCTACAACCAGGGAGCTAACAAGGCCATGAAGACCACAGACAGGCTACAACCAGGGAGACAGCAAGGCCATGAAGACCACAGACAGGCTGAAACCAGGGAGACAACAAGGCCATGAAGACCACAGACAGGCTACAACCAGGGAGACAACAAGACCATGAAGACCACAGACAGGCTACAACCAGGGAGCTAACAAGGCCATGAAGACCACAGACAGGCTACAACCAGGGAGACAGCAAGGCCATGAAGACCACAGACAGGCTACAACCAGGGAGCTAACAAGGCCATGAAGACCACAGACAGGCTACAACCAGGGAGCTAACAAGGCCATGAAGACCACAGACAGGCTACAACCAGGGAGCTAACAAGGCCATGAAGACCACAGACAGGCTACAACCAGGGAGCTAACAAGGCCATGAAGACCACAGACAGGCTACAACCAGGGAGCTAACAAGGCCATGAAGACCACAGACAGGCTACAACCAGGGAGCTAACTGCTGGTGTTACTACCTGGAGGAGGGTTGAGGTAGACGCTGTTGCAGGTGAGCAGCTTCTTGAGGAACTGGAAGTACTCCGGACTGTACTGCATACGGCTGTGCATGAACTGAACGTTCTGCTTCCTCACGCTGCACTCGATGGCTCCCGGCATCTTCACCTGGAACAGGACACCAGTTAGGGGCGTTGCCTACACCACTGTGTGTCAAACACTAGGGCTGTCGCAGTTAGGAATGATCCTGAGCGGTTCAAATTGATAGATTTCAACCGCGGCCTGCGGTTTAACCGCTGTTTTTTTTTTTTTTTTAGTTTTACACTACATTTTATCTATATCCTATGTGTGTAGCCTAGTTGTGGCCTACATTATTCGTTTTTATCAAACAAAAAACATTAAATAAATGAGGGTACAGGAATGCAATGGTGCACGCAGCACACAAACAGGCAAATCATTCGACATAGTTAGTCGAGTAAAATAATACAAAAAACTTAGGCTACAGGTATAAAGGGACCTAAAGGGCAAAGCCAATGTTTGCTATGCATTAAAGTAAGCTTAGGCTAGGCCTAACACGTTATACATATATACCAAAAGTTTAGTGCCGTGAATTTATTAATCGGATAGCCTATGTCTATAGGTGTATTTGACAGTCCTGGAAAAAGCCCTGATAGCCTACCAAAATGAAAAGAAAATCCTTAGTGGCCGCTGTTGTCTCTATTTTGTTATTGTAGTGTGTAGTTGTAGCCATACCTATTATCGTTTGTGGTCATTTATCACATTTTCATGATGATAATAGTCCTTGTTTACAGGCTAATGTTTGGCTATCGGCCTTATTAACTGCCCAATGTAGTAGCCTAACAGAATTGCCATAACATCTCATTTCTAGATCTAGGCTATACAGTAACACTAGGCCACCATTTCCATTTGAAATTGATTAACTTATTTCGAATATCATTCTCGCTCTGCTCCGCGCAATGCGTTCCTTCGACTTCGCGGACGTAGTCCTAAACTATAAGAATCTCCATTTACTAGTCTAGGGCTAGGGCTGCAAATGGTCAGACGTTTCACAAACGCAGGAACAGTATAACACGGCATCTGCTTTGCGTTGCCATGAGGCAAGTAAGAAACTGACTGGTGCCCATGGCGTCTTTGCTGGACAGTTGAGGAGTCGTTTGTGTCGTTGTCTGGATTTCCAGAATTGAAAGAGTGCTTACCTCTTCTACTTCTCACGCAGTTTGGCGCTCTGCTAGTTAAATACTATACACATCAAATGAATAACACCTAAAACATTTAAAGGATAAGTTGACTATTTTGGACTTTAGGGCCTATTCTCAGTCTGTCTCACATGAACCTGACCCCCAGAGATTATCATTCCTCTGATGGCCTCAGTACTGAGTTAGCTATTGTTGTTCTGCAGGTGCACACTCAGCTACAATGGAAATCAACGGGGCCAATGAGACGTTGGAAAAAAGTACGATAAATATGCTTTTCTACTTGTAGTCTTTTATAACAGCTGGTTCGTATTTTTAGACGAGTGGAAAATAGTGCGAGTTTCCACTAATGCCACGGCAACCAGTGTGAAACGCCATCGAATGCGACATCACAACGAATGCTGAAGAATGCATTGTTAGTTAATGCCATTACATATCGGACGTTGACCAGTGAATAAACCACTAGGCTACACCCAGCCTGCATCCATATGCAGAGGCCGAGACAGAGGTGTGTCCAAGTACCTGGCGTGGCGAGGCTGGCGTGGAAACTGCCAGCTCAGAGATGCACCTGGCCAGCTCGCCGTCCGCCTGCGGCCCTCCCTGCGTGTCCATCCTCTCGTAGAACAGGATGTAGGCATTCCACCAGCGCTTCTGCCTCCGGTACGACATCCTCTTCATCATGTGGTCGAACACCTCGCCCATGTACTCCCCCCCGAAGCACTGGCTCTTCATCTCCTCGTCATCGTCCATCTTGCACTCCGTCACGTCCCCGTCGTCAAACTTGTACCAGCGGTCCCGCTGGCCGCTATCGCCGCCGCCACCGTCGCGCTGGATGATGTAGGAGTAGTAGTGGCCGCCACTGGCCTGGCCAGAGTGCACCAGCACGCCCACCAGGCGGTAGCAGGAACTGCAGCCCGGCGGGTCGGGCTCCGATGGCTCGTTCTGCTGGATCATCTGAGAGGAGGAGGAGCCGAAGACACACAGGACGACAGACATGAGGACAGACAGGAGGACAGACAGGAGGACAGACAGGAGGACAGACAGGCATTTTAGACATTACTAAATCTAAATCCTCTGCTACGAGGACACAAACACGGACGGACACATGTCACGTACAGAAGCGGCTGCCCCGCTTAAAAAGGCAGTCAAATATAACCAGGGTTGGTAGCTTTAGTCTGGAGGGTGGGTACCTGACTCTCAGGGTTGGTAGCTGAAGTATGGAGGGTTGGTACCTGACTCTCAGGGTTGGTAGCTGAAGTATGGAGGGTTGGTACCTGACTCTCAGGGTTGGTAGCTGAAGTATGGAGGGTTGGTACCTGACTCTCAGGGTTGGTAGCTGAAGTATGGAGGGTTGGTACCTGACTCTCAGGGCTGGTAGCTGAAGTATGGAGGGTTGGTACCTGACTCTCAGGGTTTTTAGCTTTAGTCTGGAGGGTTGGTACCTGACTCTCAGGGTTGGTAGCTGAAGTATGGAGGGTTGGTACCTGACTCTCAGGGCTGGTAGCTGAAGTATGGAGGGTTGGTACCTGACTCTCAGGGTTGCCGTCGTCTCCCTCCAGCTTGGCGACTCCCGCCACCGTGTACGGCTCCATGTCCAGCTCCCGGGGGAACTCAAAGTAGTCGTTGAACTTGATGGCGGACTCCCTCTCCCAGTCGTAGTCGAAGCGCTTCAGCTGGATGGCCAGGACCGGTGGCAGCTTCTTGATCAGCAGACGCTTCACCGTGTCCACCTACAGCAGGCCAAAGCCAGATCGTAGTATCAGATAGGATGATCTTCTGGTTTGAATGAGTGAAGTGCACATGGGAGATATAGAACAACAGACTGAAGTACCTTCTTGTTGCATTTCTCACAGTGGTAGGCGTTGGCCCCCTCCAGAAGGTCTCCTTTCACGTACTGCTCCATGGAGTCCAGCAGGTTCTGATGGTTCCTGATGTCCACGTTCAGTGTTGTGAATGACTCCTCACACTCATACCTGCCAAAGGGTTGGATGACATAAACACTTACATTTCCGCTGTAGGCACAATGGTCACCTTGGCGTTTTCTGGCAGTGTCCACACAATATGAGAGGAATAATTTGTAAATAATTTATATTTGTTTGAAAAGCAATGAAGACATTGCTACAGGCACACATTAAGGTACTTGGATGTATCATTTTAGATTTTGATTATTTGGTTCTTCATTAGTAAATTAATCAGGTGGACAATCTCTATCCAAAAACAAAAATGAAACCACAGCCTTGGACAAATGGCATTGTGTGCCGTGGAGTGTGTTTCCAGAATGCTGGTATTCCAGGTTGTGTGGGTGTTGTGTGGGTGTTGTGTGGGTGCTGTGAGGGTGCTGTGTGGGTGCTGTGTGGGTGCTGTGTGGGTGCTGTGTGGGTGCTGTGTGGGTGCTGTGTGGGTGCTGTGTGGGTGTTGTGTGGGTGCTGTGTGGGTGCTGTGTGGGTGCTGTGTGGGTGCTGTGTGGGTGTTGTGTGGGTGTTGTGTGGGTGTTGTGTGGGTGTGAGCCCACCTGTGAGGACAGCCCTGGCAGATCTTCTGGTCAGCGAAGGAGCCTCCCAGGACCTTGCTGAGCATGGAGGGCTGTCCCATGGCCTTCAGCGCCTCGTCCAGACTGTCCACCAGAGAGTTGAAGAACTCCAGGGCGTCGTGCTGCTCGCGCAGGTTCACCGGCTCCCCCCAGAGCCTGGAGGAGGAACAAGGGATTATTAATACCAGTATTTCAACTCGTACAACTGTATTTTATTAATGGCCAAATTTACATAAACACAATAATGTGATAATTGCCAATACAGTGATTCATGCGGTTAGTCTGATTAAGCCACTTACATGACTCTAGGGCCTGGATTACACTAGCGCTGATGTCTATGGCTACACTTACGATTACACGCGAAAATTGCACTTTAAGATCTGTTCAAGTCTCTTATCACACTAACACGCCCGAAAATGCAAATCACACCACCACTAAAGAGCCTATCAAACAGATGATATGAGTTTGAGCTATAGAAATCTAGGGTGTATTTTTCTTGGCTAGTAGCATAGTCTAGAATGTTGTTTAGCAGCCCTCCAACCAACGCCAAAAGTCACCAGCAAATACATTTCCATCCCGTTGGTGTTCCATGTCTGGGGCGCATTCTCTGCTTTTGAAAGAATCCATCCATCCATCGCCATTCGCTTATCCGGGGCCGGGTTGCGGAGGCAGCAGGTCCAGCAGGGGGCCCCAGACAGCCCTTTCCCTAGCAGCATCAACCAGCTCTGCCTGGGAGATCTTTAGCCGCTCACAGGCCAGTGGGGAGATGTAGTCCCACCACTTAGTCCTGGGTCTACCCCGCTGCCTCCTCCCAGCCGGACACGCCTAGAACACCTCCCTAGGGAGGCATCCTCACTAGATGCCTGAAACACCTCAACTGGCTCCTTTCGACGCAAAGGAGCAGCGGCTCTACTCTTTTAAAATAATCTTGAATTCAAAAAGATTATTACAATCTCTAATTGTAGGATAATCTCAATCTGCGCTACTGTGATAACAATATAATACTAATGGGCTACTACTGTTCAACTTATTATTTTTTATTTTGATATTTATGTTGTAAGAGATGAAAGGTTGTAAGGTTGCCGTTGTTTTCGCGTTTGGAAATACATCGTAGTGAATGCAGCTGACGGCTAACTATGGCTCATTCACCTCCATGTATTTGCAAACGCGAAAACAACGGCAGTGAAAAACAATCAGAGTCTGGTAATGATGAGTTTGTAACCCCGATAGTCTATTCAGCCTGTTATTTTGACTATTTCGGTTCTTGAAGTGGTGTTTTTACAGCGAACTTTTAACATTGAAGTCAACGGGCACTTCCGCATCCGCACCCCAGACTGACCAATATGGCTGCCAGGTGAATAAGGCGAATAGGCCTGCCGTTCCATAAACCTATAGGCCTGCCGTTCCATAAGCCTATAGGCCTGCCGTTCCATAAACCTATAGGCCTGCCGTTCCATAAGCCTATAGGCCTGCCATTCCATAAACCTACTGTATAGGCCTGCCGTTCCATAAACCTACTGTATAGGCCTGCCGTTCCATAAGCCTACTGTATAGGCCTGCCGTTCTTGCTTCACCACGGATCTTCCTAAAGTTCCTCTTTTCATCTTTTCCAGTAATCCAAACTCCATACCCAATTCCTATTTTGATCACTCACACATGAACAAACCAATTCAATGATCACAGATCTGATTTCAGACTATTATTCCTGTTTAAACTGACGATATAGGCTATTTGAGAAGTTCTTTAGCAAAAACAGACATCTCCATTTGTAGATAAGATATCCTAAATCATGTTTGCCCATATCTGCTGTGAGGTTTAAAATAGTAGGCCTATTCATCTCTTGGTACAGAATCACAGCAGTTGGCGTATACATAAACATTCGCACACCCTAATATTTACCCCCAAGCACAAACTTCTGCGTCAGGATTGCTGACAAACCCGTTCAATAAGTCTTGGCATATTCAAGTCTCGTTATAATATGGGAGCTATAACGTAAGGGAATGGACGAAGGACTTAAAACAAGCTGATTATAAGGACTATATATTGGAACATTTGGACTGAATTAGATTATTGAATAGAGAAAATTATTCATAAAAGAAAAGGGCAGGACAGCTCAGACGTTCAGACAGGAGTGATGAAGGTGCTATTTGGTCGGGAACACAAACTGAGTTGGGGAGTCTTTATTGCGGCATATGTCAATAAAAGATTTCTAACTTTTTGCCAGTTACTTTTCTCGTAGTTTTCTTATAGTGTCTACTCTTGTTTGGGTTATGATTTGAAGTGTCTACTTTTTGGGGGGAACCTGTAAACATTGAATACAGTTTAAGTTCATCCTATGTTTATGGCGTTATTCTTATTTCCAAATTGATATTAACTATAGTATCCAATAAGATACTATATTTCTCAAACTCGTAAATCACCTTGATTTTTATAATCTCATGTGAACACAGCGTTAAAGTGTGGGCCTATTCCTTGTTTTTTTTCTCTTTTTTTTTTTTTAAGTCTCTGGATCTGACTATTACATTAGAACGCAGCTCCGGATTTCAAGTGCCAAAATGTAGGTCCGGGAGAATCAATCCGCCTCTGGGTTCGAGCTTCATGTTGGCCGCGGTAGTGTAATTGCTAGGCGCAAACGTAGGTCTTTTTCGGGGAAAACGCAGAAAAACACAGTTGTGTAATCCAGGCCAAGAAATATTGGCCCCCAAATCATTTTAGAACCTTTATTTGTTTGACCTCGCTGCTGCTTGCTAACGCTGACAGAACAGGAAAACAGACGTGGTCAGTTGATCCAAATAATCCACATTTTGGGAATCTCCTTCTCGCCTGAAAAAACATTTCAACTTAAAGTGATGATATTAACAGTCAGAATGACTACCGGGGACCGTCTCTCAATGGTGCTGGACTGCCTGCCTCGCAGTCCATGTAGCTCATCTCATTGGTTGTGCTTTGAAAGGCCACCAGCAACCGAGGTCAAAGATGAATAAATGTGAACTTTGTGCAGTGCTGAGTGGAGCGGTGCGCGACATCGAGGGTAGTGATTCCACATAGCTGGAGAGCAACGCTCTCGCCACAGGAACACAATGGTACAGCCAGCGCAGAGCCATTTACCACTGATCATGTGTAGGGAGGCCTCAAGACAGGGGGCAGCTACTCTCTCCAGAGTCTCTCTCACCAAGGCAGCTACTCTCGTCAGTCTCTCTCACTAAGGTAGCTACTCTCTCCAGAGTCTCTCTCACTAATGCCGGTCTCACACAACAGGATTTTTGGGCCGATTTATCCCTGATTCAGCCCTCCCGACAATCGGAGGAAAAATCTGGCCTGGAACGTTCAGTGCCGTGAGGGGTTTACAGATCCAATCTTATTCCTCCCAATCGGCTCGCAGACCCATTGGGGCGACCCCGATAATATCAAAGATGTTTGATATTTAAGATTATTACATCACTACTTTACAAGCCAGACGGCGAGACCAGTGGTTCGTTGCTCCTGCGGGCACAATAAGATCCTGTAGTGTGTGATGAGCTGTTATTTTCAAATCTTGTTGTGTGTGCATGTTTGAGATTAACTTTTTTTACTCTCACCAAGACTCTCCTATGCAACCCGATTTAGACATCGGTTAGGATTTGAAATATCCTGTCGTGTGAGCCCGGCATAAAGGGGGGGGTTAATGAGTCGTTTACATGAGTATAACTGCACTCGTTGGTGTGCATGCAAGTGCGGCCACTGTGCGCTGATGTGAACCAACCTGAACTGCTTCCAGAACCCTCTGGGCACATAGTACTGCAGCCGCGAGGCCGCCATGTGACCAAAGATGACCTGCAGATGGCGCAGCACTCCGATGTTGTACTCCTTTCTGTCCTCTGACTTTGGCTTGTCGTCTAGCTGGGGGTTGTAGCTGAACACCTCGTCCCGTGGGTCCATGTTACTCTAGGGAGAAGGACAGACAGACAGACATATATACAGGTTCAGCTCAAACAAATTCAATATTGTGAAAAAGTTCATTCTTGTAGTTTTGATGATTATGGCTTACAGCTAATGAAAACCCAAAATTCAGTCTCTCAGAAAATGTTTATATTACATAAGATCAATAAAAAAAGTTACAATATAACGGAAATGTCAGCCTTCTGAAAAGTACAGGTGCATCTCAGAAAATTTTAATATTGTGAAAGAGTCCATTATTTTCCGTAATTTGATTCAAAACTGAAACTCTCATGTATTCTAGAACCAGTACAAAAAGTGAAATATTTCAATCCTTTTTTGTTTTAATCTTTATGATTGTACAGTGTGTTCAGTATGTTCATTTATACACTCAATACTTGGTCGGGGCTCCTCTTGCACAAATTACTGCATCAACGTGGACTGTGGCATGGAGGCAATCTGCCTTGAAATATTTCACTACATGTGTAATTAATCTATAATATGAAAGTTTCACTTTTTGAATTAAACTAAAGAAAATAATGAACTTTCCACAATATTCAAATTTTCAGAGATGCACCTGTATGTTCATTTCTATGCATTCAATACTTGGTTGGGGCTCCTTTTGCATGAATTACTGCATCAATGTGGCGTGGGATGGAGGTGATCAGCCTGTGGCACTACTGAGGTGTACTGGAGCCCAGGTTGCTTTGATAGAGGCCTTCATTGTTGGGACTGGTGTCTCATCTTCCTCTTGACAATACCCTTGGGTATACTAATACCAGGACAGGCGAGTTTGCTGGCCAATCAAGCACAGTAATATCATGGTCATTGAACCAGCTTTTGGTACTTTGGGCAATGTGGGCAGGTGCCAAGTCCTGCTGGGAAATGAAAACAGCATCTCCATAAAGCTCGTCAGCAGAAGGAAGCATGAAGCGCTCTAAAATTTCCTGGAAGACGACTGCGTTCACTGTGGACTTCAGAAAACCCAGTGGACCAACACCAGCAGATGACATGGCACCCAAATCATCTTCACACTGGACTTCAAGCAGCGTGGATTCTGTGCCTCTCCACTCTTCCTCCAGAGAGAGGTTGGTCTGGGCGTCTTGATGCCCTGACTCCAGCCTCAGTCCACTCCTTTTGAAGCTCCCCCAAATTCTTGAATGGATTTTGCTTGACGATCCTCTCAAGGCTGCGGTTATCCCTGTTGCTTGTGCACCTTTTCCTACCACACATGTTCCTTCCACTCAACTTCCTATTAATATGCTTGGATACAGCACTCTATCAACAACCAGCTTCTTTAGCAATTACCTTTTGTGGCTTACCCTCCTTGACGGTCTTCTGGACATCTGTCAAGTCAGCATGATAGATAGTGTAGCCTTCTGAACCAGACTGAGAGACCATTTAAAGGCTCAGGAAACCTTTGCAGGTGTTTTGAGTTAATTAGCTGATTAGAGTGTGACACCATGAGTTTCCAATATTGAACTTTTTCACAATATTCTAATTTCGGGTTTTTATTAGCTGTAAGCCATAATCATAAAAATTACAAAAAATAAAGGCTTGAAATATTTCACTCTGTGTAGTGAATCTGTATAATATACGAGTTTCGCTTTCTGAAATGAGTGACAAAAAATATTGAGCTTTTCACGATATTCTAATTTTTGGAGCTGCACCTGCATATTATAATAATATATGTTGGATACAACTGAAGCCAACTGATGCAAAGAAGAAGCTCTGTAATGCCTCTCTACCAATATGCTACTTAGCATGTCAATTGTATGCGTATATATATATATATATATATATATATATACACACAAACACACCTGTACATGTACTGTACATAAACATTTTTACTTGTTGTCACTGTAAATGAGGGCAACCTCAGTGTCCTTCCAGTATAAATAAAGGTTATTAAATTGAATAGAAAAATTCTTCCTTCCATTCCTTTCAATTTTTTTATGGCAACGACCTGGTCCCAGTAAGCTTCTAGTGCGTGAATCTCTGATAAGTCAAACGCTAGTGAGTCGAATTAACTTTGGGACCTTGTTGTTCAGTGGTTAGATTATTAACATTTCTCCACTATTACGTCTATTGGGAGGCTCAAGAAATAGCTGCTGGTCATTTACTCACTCACTACCGCCGCTAACATGTTATATATTACACCACCCGAGGAGGTCTTTCATTGGCCAAACGGTAACATATAACACACAGTGAGCAGTGACATACACTGTAGCACACAGCACACATGCCACTTTCGGGGGGGGGATTGCACGTGGAAATTGTTCCCTGCATTTATCGCGTCCCAACTGTCCTCCTCCATGGGCAGCCAGGAGCAGTGGGCAGCCATGGTTCATGGCGCCCGGGCACCAAGTTCAAGTGCTCAGTCCAAGTACTGGTCAGGGACCCGACTGAAGACCATCTGTTCTCCATGTTTTTCGTATTGGGTTCTTTGGGAGGAAACCCTTGGTTTAATTTTGGTAGATGTTATTTACAATAATCTGTAATCTGAAATCTTGATATAGAGGAAATTTATTTTTAATTAAACCAGTAAATGGTTTTGGTTGGTTCCATTGGAATATTGATATAGTACTGTATTTATTACATGCTGCTATTTGGAGTTTCTCTATGATTATATTATATATATATACGATTTTAAAAACATATTGTGGGGTGCCAGTCATTTTGGAGCCCACTGTATATACCCTGTATACTGTATATAAAACACCAGAGAATTGGCAGTTGTAGCACCTAGTAAAGGCCCAGAGTATGTCCTGGGCTCAAGGACAGTTAGGAACTATACTGGACCACAAGCGTCTCCCCTCAGTCACCTCGTTGTCCTGCTTGTCGTCCCCCGCGTCGTCGTCCAGGGCGCCGGTGCCCTCCACGGCCAGGATGGCGTGGCGGATGGGCGGGATCATGTAGAGTTGCTGGATCACTGAGTTCATGTAGCAGGTGGCGCCCGCGTTCTTCAGACCCACAAAGCCCTTGGTGGGCCGCGGCCCTACGGGAGGCAGGTACTCCCACTCCGTCAGAGACTCACAGCCTGGAACACGTTCAGCAGAGAGGTGAGGACTGAACACATTCAGGAGAGAGGTGAGGACTGAACACATTCAGGAGAGAGAGGTGAGGACTGAACACATTCAGGAGAGAGGTGAGGACTGAACACATTCAGGAGAGAGGTGAGGACTGAACACATTCAGCAGAGAGGTGAGGACTGAACACATTCAGGAGAGAGGTGAGGACTGAACACATTCAGGAGAGAGGTGAGGACTGAACACATTCAGGAGAGAGGTGAGGACTGAACACATTCAGGAGAGAGGTGAGGACTGAACACATTCAGGAGACAACTGTTCCTCTCTCACAGGTGAGCGCGTGTGTCTGTGTGTGTGAGAGAGTACATAAATGTGTGTGTGTACGTAGGTAGTACATATCGGTGTTTGTGTGTGAGCGTGTGTGTGCGAGTACGTAAGTGAATGTGTGTACGTAGGTAGTACATGTCAGTGTGTGTGTGTGTGTGTGTGTGTGAGGCTGTGTCTCAAGCCGCCTGCTGCCTTGCTGTGTATCGAGGCAGTATCCTTTGGAGGCAGTGTTTTTGTGTGAAGTTGCCTGGAAAGGAGTCTGGATTGAGACGGACTTCCAAGGAAGCAATGCGTAACGACGTCATGATGTCATGTCGCTAAATACCCGTCGGTCAATCATCACTAAAATATCATTCTGACTGGCTGGCGGTATTTGACTGGCTGTAGCCATCCAGTCACGAATGGTCTGAGTATTGTATAGCTTCAGATGAAGGAACACATTTTTCTTAACCTGTTATTTTACCAACTGCTAAGACTACAATATAGTAAGCTAGTTACTTTAGCTATGTAGCTAGCTAAATATATTGGCCCCCAAATCATTTATTTACAACTTAGAGTTATTTGTTCCGAAGTTTCTGTCAAACCCCGCAGGTTTCTATGTAACTAACGTAGCTAACTAACGTAGCTAGCTAGCGTTAGCCTATAGAAGTGGAAAACAAACGTCAGATCAGATATATAAACGGGTTATTTTGATGAACTGACCACATTTTGGGAATCTACATGGTTACTTTCTCACCTGAAAACATATTCAAACTTCATAAAGTGACGTAACAGTCATGGAGACAAAATTGCTCTCCAAAATGACTTTTGGTCGGAGCAGTGGAGCGGGCGCATGGGATTGTGGGATATCTTGACCAACGAAGGATACATCTGTGCTGCCTTCAAAATCTGCCCAGTCAGAGGCAGGCAGCATATTTGTAAATATTCGATTGGGACTTGATGCCTCCCTGCCTCCGAATAATGTCTAAATAGGCAGTCTTTTATCCATTTGTGTCACAGCGTGTGTGTGTGCGCATGTGATTGTGCGTGTGCGTGTGTGAGTGTGTACCTAGGTAGTACATGTCAGTGTGTGTGTGTGTCCCTAGGTGGTACATGTCGGTGTGTGTGTGTGTGTATGTGTGTGTGAGTGAGTGAGTGTGTGTACCTAGGTAGTACATGTCCGTGAGTGTGTTGGTGATCTGTCGGAGGTTCCTGACACAGCCCACGGCGAGCGCCACCAGCAGCTGGAAGGCGGCACTGATGGAGGCGGGGCTACTGCAGACAGGGACGGCCTGCTCGGCCGGGAACTCGCCGCTCTTCAGGTACTGCAGGTACACATTCGACGCCGGGAAGATGAAGTCGTCTATCAGCTCCTGGAGAAGAAGGAGACAGTCAGACTTTTACCTCAGGACACAGAAACCAGAACACTAATATCAACATTCACCTCAAATCACCAGAACATTCTACAAGACCATTCAGACCATTCAGATACCACCATTCCGATCCACGCGGCGTGACGTATCGACATATCGAACCACTGTCTCAAGATGACACCGCTGCACTCTCATTGGCCAGCGAACGAGAGGCAGGTGACTCACCTTGATGAGGTTTGCCCCGCCTTTTTCACAGCCGATGTAGAACTTCTTCTCTGGTGTCTGGAATGCCAGCAGCTCCTTGGTGACCCCCAGGTGACCTTCCAGAATGGTCTCCTCCACCCCGGTCTCCCCCGTCTTCTTCACCTCGTCCTGAGTGACACAGACACACAGACACAGACACACACAGCACACACACGACACACGACACACGACACACGGTCATACACTCTACCAAACCACTCCTTAAACACACACAGCACACCGTCACACAACCCTACCAAACCACACATTTTCACTGAGGCTAAGATGAAGGTCAGTTGTGTTCATAACTAGAGCTGCTGTCTGGTGACGTACGCTGATCCTCTTGAGCCACTCGATCTCGTTGTTGAGCAGCGCCTCTGCGTTGGGCAGGTTGATGTTGCTGTTGAAGGCGTAGTTGAGGAGGAGCCTCAGCAGCGTGAAGTAGTCCCCCGCCTGCCCCGCCCTCTCCTTCGCCGTCGTCTGGTGAGGAAACATTTAACACAAGATCAAGAGAGAGAGAGACCAGCTGACACACTATGGACCAAGAGAGAGAGCAGCTGATCCACTATGGACCAAGAGGGAGACCAGTAAGTACACTATGGACCAAGAGGGAGACCAGTAAGTACACTATGAACCAAGAGGGAGACCAGTAAGTACACTATGTAGCAAGAGGGAGACCAGTAAGTACACTATGGAGCAAGAGGGAGACCAGTAAGTACACTATGGACCAAGAGGGAGACCAGTAAGTACACTATGGAGCAAGAGGGAGACCAGTAAGTACACTATGGACCAAGAGGGAGACCAGTAAGTACACTATGGAGCAAGAGGGAGACCAGTAAGTACACTATGGAGCAAGAGGGAGACCAGTAAGTACACTATGGACCAAGAGAGAGAGCAGCTGATCCACTATGGACCAAGAGGGAGACCAGTAAGTACACTATGGAAAGAGATAAAGGGTAGACTAACGGAGCTTAGGAATGAGTCCCTGACTTACAAATATGTCAGAGCGGATTTTCCGTTGCCAGGACCTTTTAGTTTTGGACAATGCTTCATGTGTATCCGGCAAATCAGTCCTACTGTCTTCCTGGGTTTATCAGTCCTACAGCTGTGTAGGCTACTGTCTTCCTGGGTTTATCAGTCCTACAGCTGTGTAGGCTACTGTCTTCTGGGTTTATCAGAACTAGAGCTGTGTAGGCTACTGTCTTCTGGGTTTATCAGTCCTAGAGCTGTGTAGGCTACTGTCTTCTGGGTTTATCAGAACTAGAGCTGTGTAGGCTACTGTCTTCTGGGGTTATCAGTCCTACAGCTGTGTAGGCTACTGTCTTCCTGGGTTTATCAGTCCTACAGCTGTGTAGGCTACTGTCTTCTGGGTTTATCAGAACTAGAGCTGTGTAGGCTACTGTCTTCCTGGGTTGATCAGTCCTAGAGCTGTGTAGGCTACTGTCTTCTGGGTTTATCAGAACTAGAGCTGTGTAGGCTACTGTCTTCTGGGTTTATCAGTCCTAGAGCTGTGTAGGCTACTGTCTTCTGGGTTTATCAGAACTAGAGCTGTGTAGGCTACTGTCTTCTGGGTTTATCAGTCCTAGAGCTGTGTAGGCTACTGTCTTCTGGGTTTATCAGAACTAGAGCTGTGTAGGCTACTGTCTTCCTGGGTTTATCAGTCCTACAGCTGTGTAGGCTACTGTCTTCTGGGTTTATCAGTCCTAGAGCTGTGTAGGCTACTGTCTTCTGGGTTTATCAGAACTAGAGCTGTGTAGGCTACTGTCTTCCTGGGTTTATCAGTCCTACAGCTGTGTAGGCTACTGTCTTCCTGGGTTCATCAGTCCTACAGCTGTGTAGGCTACTGTCTTCTGGGTTTATCAGAACTAGAGCTGTGTAGGCTACTGTCTTCTGGGTTTATCAGAACTAGAGCTGTGTAGGCTACTGTCTTCTGGGTTTATCCACTAAGGATGGAGGCGGAAGGGTGTAAGGCCGCCCCTCACCCCCAGGACGGTGAAGAGGAGGGTGATGAAGAAGACCAGTGGCCGTTGTCCCATGCAGCACCTGGTGGCCATGAGGAAGAACTGCTCCTGGGCCATCTGCCGGACAGACCTGTGCAGGACACAAACAGTGTTCATTTTGAATATTATTCGCCAATGACCTTTATTTAGTTATTGTCACGAGACGATGGACGAAACTAAATAAAAACGAATTTATGATGACAAAAACTATGACGAAATAATTTGTCAACAAATAAAAACTAGATGAAAATGTTGGGGAGGGACAATTTGGGAAGAGATCCAATCAGAATGCTGAGATTTCCGTGAAAGTCGTGGCTCACGCTGAAAAAACCTCAAACACTGGCAAGGAGAGCGCATAGAAATGTGATTCAGTAGCTTTGACCACCAGCCTAATAGATGTTTGCTCCAGGAATATGAGTTTGGAAATTCAAGAGAACAGGTCAAATAATGCATTACTCTTTAACTAAACCCATTAGATTTGTCAACTAAATCTACTGGAGATTTAGTCGACTAAAATCTTAGGGGCGAATTCACTAAAGGATTGCGCAGCTTTTCCTGACGCAAAGCCTGTGCAAATAAGTCAAAAATTATGTTTGCTATTCACAAAGCCCTCGCAAAGGGTGAAATACGGTGTTAACTGCGTTGCGTTCGTCATTGCGTTGCTCTGCGCCGGTGTTATTAGCTCATATTTAAATTAGGTAATATGGGCGGAGAATGTTCCCCTTTCTATGCAAATGAAAATTATTGCAAAACCCGCCCAATTCACAAACATCGGCGCAAATTGCCTCACGCAGTTAAAGTGAAATTATTACCGTTTTCAGAAACGTGGTGGTATTTAAGCGCAAGGGGTGTGTCGCGGCCAGCCTGTCCGCTGATCATGGCAGCAGTGATTGTTGCGAGGCGAAGGCATCGCAATGCCAGGCATGTTGTTCGTGAGAGAATATTTAGAAGAAGGTCACTTTTTGATTTAACACTAGAACCACCGCGGTAACTGTTTGGACACCAGAGCGCGCAGCTCTTCAGCCAACTGGAGGATGAAGTCGCGTCTGGGGAGGCTCAGTTGACTATGCGTCTCTCCACCCGTCCCCAGCGAGTCCAAGCCCCCCCAATGAATATAATAGCCTACATAGCACGAAACTGTGCGTATAATAGTCTATACGCGAAACTGCGCATTCCCTATAGCTGTTCATTGAACGGCTGGGGGCCGATATAGGTATAAATAAATAAATAAAAACATAGCCTACACAATATTTGTTTTATTTGAATGGTCTTGAAAATATTTTGCTTTTGTATCATAGGTGACGGCAGGTATCATCTTCAGCCATGGATGATGACTCCCGTGCGTAATCCTTCCAACGTTGGAGAGGCGGCGTAGCCTACAACTGGGCTCACATCAGGACGCGCGGTGTGATTGAGTGCACATTTGGAATCCTGAAAAGCCGTTTAGATGCCTAGATCGTACCGGTGGGGCAATGTTATACACTCCCCCAAAAGTATGCCAGATCATCGTGCTGCAACTTGCATAACATAAAATGACAATTTTTCCTTTGTTCGTCTTTTTAAATCATTCCACCTCCGTTTGCAGTCTTCCGCGTTTACACACACCAATGGCACTGACTGATTGGGAAATTAAACCCCAAATATGATTTTTTGCTGCAGTCGTGATATTTTTTGCCGAAAGCTGTGAGACATGTTTTTGAACCTCGTCCGTGAGGCCTTCAAGTTCGCTGTCTGAAAATCGTATCTTTCTTTTTCTGTCTGCCATCGTCCAATGATATGCATACGAGTTGTATGCGCTGTATGCGCAGTATTTATAGTCATTTCCTATATCAGCAGCAAATTGCACTCAGCCGCAAACACCGAATGGGCGTGTTTGCGCTGGGATATTATTAGCGCAATGTCTTTAGTGAATAGGTTTTTAAAACGGAGCACATAGCGGGCGCAACTGACGCGCAATATTATGGTGCAATTAGCGGGCGCAATTTGCTTTAGTGAATTCGCCCCTTAATGTTATTTTGTCAACTAAAACTAGACTGAAACAATTCAGACTAAAATATGACTAAAACTAAATAGCATTTTAGTCAAAAGACTAATACTACTGTATATACTAACTAAAACTAATTCAAAATTTGCGGTCAAAATGAACACTGGACACAACACACCAGTCAGGGTGAGACCACACACCAGTCAGGGTGAGACCACACACCAGTCAGGGTGACCACACACCAGTCAGGGTGAGACCACACACCAGTCAGGGTGAGACCACACACCAGTCAGGGTGAGACCACACACCAGTCAGGGTGAGACCACACACCAGTCAGGGTGAGACCACACACCAGTCAGGGTGAGACCACACACCAGTCAGGGTGAGACCACACACCAGTCAGGGTGAGACCACACACCAGTCAGGGTGAGACCACACACCAGTCAGGGTGAGACCACACACCAGTCAGGGTGAGACCACACACCAGTCAGGGTGACCACACACCAGTCAGGGTGAGACCACACACCAGTCAGGGTGAGACCACACACCAGTCAGGGTGACCACACACCAGTCAGGGTGAGACCACACACCAGTCAGGGTGAGACCACACACCAGTCAGGGTGAGACCACACACCAGTCAGGGGGTGACCACACACCAGTCAGGGTGAGACCACACACCAGTCAGGGTGAGACCACACACCAGTCAGGGTGAGACCACACACCAGTCAGGGTGAGACCACACACCAGTCAGGGTGACCACACACCAGTCAGGGTGAGACCACACACCAGTCAGGGTGACCACACACCAGTCAGGGTGAGACCACACACCAGTCAGGGTGACCACACACCAGTCAGGGTGAGACCACACACCAGTCAGGGTGACAACCACCAGTCAGGGTGAGACCACACACCAGTCAGGGTGAGACCACACACCAGTCAGGGTGAGACCACACACCAGTCAGGGTGAGACCACACACCAGTCAGGTTGACACTGTACGTGATGTGAGCAACAATCACGCAATAATAAACGGTCTGTGACTGATGGAGATAGTGAACTATAAAGAGGTTTGGACTTTCACCTTTTCAAACTGAAATTAAATCCATTTTGAGTCCATGTTGTAAATCAAATGTTAAAAAGTGCAAGTTTTGGGGATAAGCCTAGTCATTCATTTTTTACTGGCCAATTAGGGTTGCAAAATTCCGGGAATATTCACAAACCTCCCATGGGAATTAACAGGAATTCATGGGAATAACATGAATTAAACAGAATAAACAGGAAATGTATGGGAATTATTGGGAATAAATTATGATGATTTACAGTTTATTCCTGTTACTTCTAGGGCTGGGGCGACGCGTCGACAAATAAATCAATATAAATAAAATGTGCATCGATGCGTCGCAAAGAAATAAAATGGCTATGCCTGGTCAAAACTAACAGTATTGGAAATTGATTTGATATTTATTTAGGCTATATAAACGTCATTTTGCACCTTTCATCCTTTCAACCCTTTTTCTTACTAACAATAAGATAAAGATATTCGTCTAGGAAGCATTTTGGCTATAAATGATCAGAACACCCGTGCAGAGACCAGCTGCTCTGAGTGGAGAGAATGGACGCGCTCGAGCGTCGGTTGCTCGTTGCTAGGTGCAAACAGTCTTTTGCAATTGAGGGAGGAAACACAAGCAATCTTTGAGACATTTAGCAAAAGCGCATCACATAGGCTAAACGTGGAGAACTGCACCGTTTGACTGCCTAGTAGTTTCCTTGTTGCCACTTGGTATTTATGCTCGCAGTCAGAGCCGTTAATGACATTCTATTCTATCTATCCTATTTCATTAAACATCAGATCCAATCATAAAACAAATAACAGAAACTATGCGTGGAGATTAAACATTGATTTCACTTGGCTTAGCTTTGTCAATCAACTGTTGTGAGCTGTTGTGAACCAGCTAAACCAGCTAAATGGTTTGGCTTCAAACAAAGATTTTGCAGCTTTTATAATACGCTGCAGTGCAGCTACTTTGTTTCTTGTTACATTTTGTTGTTTTTAAGAGATGATGATTTAGTAAAATATTGAAATATTAATGAAACTTTTTAATATTTATTTGGGGTAAATTAAGTGTTCTATTAATAGAGCAGTAAAAAACAATTAAAATAATGGTAGAATGGGCGCCCCGGTAGCTCAATGGGTTGGGGCGCTTACCATGTAGAGGCTAGTCCTTTCTGCAGCGGCGTGGGTTTGAATCCGGCCCACGCCCTTTGCTGCATGTCTTCCCCTCTCTCTCTCTCCCACCTTTCCTGTCTGTCACCTACACTGTCCTATCATAATAAAGCAGAAATGCCTTAAAAATATCTTTTTAGAATCGTAGAATGAGATAAGATTGAGTAATCGAAAAAATAATCGCTAGATTAATCATTTAGGTACAGTGCTAGTTTATTCCCATTAATTCCCATCTATTCCTGTTCATTCCTATGGGAAGTTGATGAACATTCCTGGAATTCTGCACCCCTATGTCCAATCAGTGGCGCCAATCCATGTGGACCGCCCATCCAGACTGTGAAACAGCAGCAGCCACCTAGCAACCGGCTTGACTGGCTTAAACAAACTGTGTTTCCCCCCCCATTATCCCAGAATGGTAATGAGTCCAGACCAAGGTTATAATAGTTTTGCTTTTTTCATTCGTTTTTATTTTTATATCGTTTTAACTTTTTGTTTTCAATTTCAGTTTAGTTTTGATTAGTTTGTAAATTTTAGTTTAGTTTCTATTTTTTGAAAATGCTTAGTTTTAGTATAGTTTTTATTGGTTTCAGTATTAGTTTTAGTCTTTTTTTTCTTCTGCACCAGCCTCATGAGACTAGTTACTTCTACGCAGGAGCACAGCTAAAGAAAAAAGGAGGATAGATTTCATATCCACCTAAAATACTAGGCTTATGTATGAAATGAAAAAGACTAAAACTAAGGACATTTTCAATCATTTTAGTTTATTTTAGTTAGTTTTGTAAACACACAATACAGTTTTAATTATCGTTTTTTTGTAAAGCCTAGTTTTTTATTTTGATTTCAGTTAACTTAAATGTTTTTTCACACTAAGTTTTCGTTTTTTAGTTTGTTTTCGTTAACTATAATAACCATGGTCCAGACAGTCCTTTCTTCAGTGCTGGCACTGTGTAAACCAAGTGTGGAGAAGGATCTGGCTATGCAGGACTAGACAGAGACATACCTGTCTTGCAGCAGCAAGTCTATGATGTAGACAGACAGACAGACAGACAGACAGACAGACAGACAGACAGACAGACAGACAGACAGACGGACGGACGGACGGACGGACCTGCTGGGGCAGTGCAGCAGCAGGTCTATGATGAAGTTCTGCCAGGCCTTCTCCTTGCTCAGCGTGTCCAGAGCCGTGGGCAGCAGGGCGAAACACAGGGTCATGACCTCCAGGGCCTCGCAGCACACCTGCTCATCCTCCCCGTCTGGACCCTGACCTGCATTAGTCTACACACACACACACACACACAGGTAACGAATCACACACACCACACCTGCTCATCCTCCCCGTCTGGACCCTGACCTGCATTAGTCTACACACAGACACACACACCACACCTGCTCATCCTCCCCGTCTGGACCCTGACCTGCATTAGTCTACACACACAGACACACAGTCTCTCTCACACACACACAGGTAACCAATCACCCACAGGCTTACACACACACACACACACACGACACGCACCACACGCACCACACACACCACACGCACCACACGCACCACACGCACCACACGCACCACACACAACACACACACACACACGCACACGCACACGCAAACAGGTAAGAGTTAACCAATCACAGACACACAGGTACGAGTTAAGCAATCACACACAGGCTTACACAGACACATGGGTACGAATTAACCAATCACGGGCAGGCTTACAGACATACAGAACACACTTGCGGGTCAGAGCATCACCTTCTCATAGGTCTGGCTGATCTCGTCGTTGGAACTGAAGACCAGCTGCATCGCTCCGCAGCCTGACGCCCACACGATCTTCTGCACCGCCCGGATCACACAAAGGTCTGGTATGTACTTGGACGCCTGGAAGAACTTCTGCTATAGTGTTGAGAGGAAGAACATTCACATCACATTAAAAGTCAAGTTTCCCCTATATTTAACCAGGTTAGTCTCTTTTGCAAGAGAGACCTGGCCAAGAAAACAGCACGAGATTACAGACATCATAATACATGGCATTAATCCAGATTAAGCATCTGACAAAGATTACAAAAGAAAACACGCATCAAGTCTCGACAGGCCAGATGACTTCTAGCCGTGTCGTCACTTCTGGGTCAGAACGGGACTGTGACTACTGTGATTGGTAGATGTGGGGCTGCCGGTCGAAGACCGTGTTCACACTAGACTTCTTTTTTGTGTGGGAAAAGCACTGCCTTCTGCGCCTTTCCAGCGCTTTCTGCACGAGTGTTCTGTAACCTTAACGACGGGAATCATAGCCTACTTTCTAGCCAACGTTGACTCAACCGTTATCAAAATCACCCTTAACGTCAACTTAATTCGTAGTATTATATAGGGCCTGGCCTACTATAAATTAATAGCCATCAGTTAAAATTATGGCAAATTAATTAGTACTCACAATGGCTTTCGAGTTTGAGAAGGAGGAGGGTGTACCTGACCAGCCAAGGCTGTGGGTAGCCTACATGACATCATCCGCAGCCGACAGAAGTACGGAGCATATCACAACCTCGTATAAATGTATCGTTTGTGACTCATATAATTCAGTGTACTGTGAAATGGCAATCCCACGTGGCCCAGCCGGTAGTGCTAGGCTCCTTTATCCATCTTGAAGTATTTTGGGGGCACTGGTAACTAAGTTACATGCATACCAATTGTCTTCGTCCTGATTGGTCAGTTGTGAAAAAGGCGCTTGACATCACACAGCGCTTTTCTGAAAAGTTAAACACAATTCAACTCAAATGGCGGTGGCAGCTGCGCTTTTTAAAAAGGCGTCCGCCTTTTGCCTTTTCCCTTTTCCCATTTCCCATAGGGTTGCATGCTTCTAAAAAAGAAGTCTAGTGCGAACATGGCCTAATGTGTTGAAGAATCCATAGCCTATAGGAAAACGGGATAATAGCCGTTATCGAACACATAAAGGAGCAAACTCTGCCCGTCTGTATTAGAGCTTAGATCGGGCCAGAAACAGCAAGCCGGCCCTCCCTGAGCTCGGGCACGTTCAGTCTGAGCACGGCCCTCCCTGAGCTCGGGCACGTTCAGTCTGAGCACGGCCCTCCCTGAGCTGGAACACGTTCAGTCTGAGCACGGCCCTCCCTGAGCTCGGGCGCGTTCAGTCTGAGCACGGCCCTCCCTGAGCTCGGGCGCGTTCAGTCTGAGCACGGCCCTCCCTGAGCTCGGGCACGTTCAGTCCGAGCACGGCCCTCCCTGAGCTCGGGCACGTTCAGTCTGAGCCCACCCTCCCTGAGCTCGGGCACGTTCAGTCCGAGCACGGCCCGTCCCGCTGGCTGCATTTATGGGCCAGAGCCCGGTTCAAACCCAACATTTCCTGAGTACGTTGTTTGTTTATAAATGGACTAATTCTGATGGTTTGAATGACAAAACTCTGTTCAGAACTAGAACAGGATCTTACTGAACAGCCTAGGCTACTTTCTTTTCATCATCTTGGAAACGTTGATTGTGTTTTGCTCTTTTTAACTGTACTGTAGGGAGCGCTGTACTACCACCTGCAATCACTACAACTTTTAGGTTTAGTGTTTTTAGTGCAGGCAGCCCCTGGGTCAACTTACACCAGTTGACTGGTACAACTTCCCCCTGGGATCAATAAAGCATCTGTCTAACTAAAATGCTAACTGGACAACTGGACTTGCGAGGCCCCCCCCCCTCCCCTCCCCACTGCAGTGCCACAGGTGACCAGAGGGGGGCAGCAGTCAGAAGGCTCTCACCTGGTCAGAGAGCTGCTGGGCCAGCCGCAGGGCCACGTTACGCAGCATGCACTCGGAGGCGGGGCTGGGGATGTGCTGCAGCGCGCTCTGCAGAACCAGGGCCTGGTCGTGGGTGGCCTGGTTGATCTGGACAGACAGGGAGACACAGTCAGGTTGGACAGAGGGAGACGCAGTCGGGTTGGACAGAGGGAGACACAGTCAGGTTGGACAGAGGGAGACACAGTAAGGTTGGACAGAGGGAGACACAGTCAGGTTGGACAGAGGGAGACACAGTCAGGTTGGACAGAGGGAGACACAGTCAGGTTGGACAGAGGGAGACACAGTCAGGTTGGACAGACAGGGAGACAGTCAGAGGGAGACACAGTCAGGTTGGACAGCGGGAGACACAGTCAGGTTGGACAGAGGGAGACACAGTCAGGTTGGACAGAGGGAGACACAGTCGGGTTGGACAGAGGGAGAAACCGTCGGGTTGGACAGAGGGAGACACCGTCGGGGTGGACAGAGGGAGACACAGTCAGGTTGGACAGAGGGAGACACAGTCAGGTTGGACAGAGGGAGACACAGTCATGTTGGACAGAGGGAGACACAGTCAGGTTGGACAGAGGGAGACAGTCAGGTTGGATCTCTGCTGGTCTGGGTGGCCTGGTTGATCAGTGGCTCAGGAACAGCAATTCATATGAGACATGTGGTCCATCCCGCTGATTGTTATGAGTTATGTGATCTAGTGACTTCAGACTAGAACATTCTCTACAGAGCAGCGATGCTCCAGCATTCAACACAGATACTGTCCAGTGAAGTGAGGACCATCTGGAAAAGCTTGTTCTTACAGGGGAGGCTGCCCTCAACCACGGGCTGGCAGGGTTAGGGTTATATGTGTGTGTGTGTGTGTGTGTGTGTATGTGTGTGTATATGTATGTATGTGTGTGTGTGTTCTTACAGGAGAGGCAGGGTTGGTTCCCTCCACCAGGGGCTGGCAGGGTTAGGGTTGTGTGTGTGTGTGTGTGTGTCTGTGTGTTCTTACAGGAGAGGCAGGGTTGGTTCCCTCCACCAGGGGCTGGCAGGCCTCGGCCACGGCCTTCACGTGTGCGAAGCCTGTGGCGGTGAGCAAGAGCTTGGCGATCTTCAGGGCGCTGAGGTACGCCCCCCGCCGCGTCTCCACGTCGGCCCCGCCCAGGAAGCTGCTCCTGGTGAGCATGCTCAGTACGAGGGGCAGCCCGCCGCTCTTCAGGAAGTTGTACTGGAAGTCGCCGGCGTCGTCGCCCAGCGTGGCGCTGGCGGGCATCAGCAGGGCGTACACCACCTGTGGGGGGAGGAGCTGACCAGTCAGCCAATCACACAAGGAGCAGCACCGCGCGCACACACACATGCGCGCACACACACCATCCCTCGGAGTGTGCCGGCGCCGGTCTGGTATGCGGAGGTGTTGCTTGGTGACGAGGGGAACGCTGTCCTCCCCAGATTCGCCCTTTCCTCACTGACCAAACGGGGCAGGTGCTCATCCAGGCCCTGGTCGTCACTTCTGGTCACTTGTGAGTTCTGGCAAGTAGTACGTTGGCTTTTCCTACGTTAAATGCTATTAATATAAGTCGCTTTGGATAAAGACGTCAGCTAAATGACTGTAATGTACTTTCCCATGGCAGAGTAAAGCCCTGGTTATAGTTCCTCATGGCAGAGTAAAGCCCTGGTTATAGTTCCTCATGGCAGAGTAAAGCCCTGGTTATAGTTCCTCATGGCAGAGTAAAGCCCTGGTTATAGTTCCTCAAGCTTGGTTCTAGTTTCCACATCCGTGAGGACGCGGGGGTCTGCGTGACTGATTGCGTCATCAGAGGGTGTACGAGAAGGCTCCACACGGACATCCACCCTGCATTGGAAATGCATTGGTTGAACCACACACACAGACACACACACACACACATCGTGGCGTGACCCACCTCTGTCAGATAGAAGACTTGCGAGGGGGAGGGGCCAAAAAAACGCGAGTCGAGCGTGGGGCTGAGGCTGCTCTCCCCCAGCTTGGCCTGGTCCAGACAGATGGACCGCAGGTTCTCCACCGTGCTGTTATCTACACACACACACACACACACACACACACACACACACCGTCAGGACATTCACGGAGTGGGTGAGATAGAAAAGAAGCGTGTGTGTGTGTGTGTGTGTGTGTGTGTGTGTACCTGGAGGCATGAGCTTCATAAGCAGTCTGGCTCCGTCCCGGAGCTGTGGTGTGTTGAGGGTGCAGCCCAGATCAGCCACCTGCCACAGGAACGACACATAGCGCAGGTGCAGGGACATGATCTGGAGAGAGAGAGAGAGAGAGAGAGAGAGAGAGAGAGAGACAGAGAGGGAGAGAGACAGAGAGGGAGAGAGAGAGAGAGGGAGAGAGAGACAGAGAGAGAGAGAGAGAGAGAGAGGGGGAGAAAGGGAGTGAGAGAGGGAGAGAGAGAGAGAGGGAGAGAGAGAGGGGGAGAGAGGGAGTGAGAGAGAGAGAGACAGAGAGGGGGAGAGAGAGAGGGAGAGAGAGAGGGGGAGAGAGGGAGTGAGAGAGAGAGAGACAGAGAGGGAGAGAAAGAGAGAGAGAGACAGAGAGGGAGAGAGAGAGGGGGAGAGAGGGAGTGAGAGAGAGAGACAGAGAGGGAGAGAGAGAGAGGGAGGGGGAGAAAGGGAGTGAGAGAGGGAGAGAGAGAGAGGGAGAGAGAGAGAGGGAGAGAGAGAGAGAGAGAGTGAGAGAGACAGAGAGAGAGAGAGAGAGATAGAGGGGGAGAAAGGGAGTGAGAGAGGGAGAGAGAGAGAGGGAGAGAGAGAGGGGGAGAGAGGGAGTGAGAGAGAGAGAGACAGAGAGGGGGAGAGAGAGAGGGAGAGAGAGAGGGGGAGAGAGGGAGTGAGAGAGAGAGAGACAGAGAGGGAGAGAAAGAGAGAGAGAGACAGAGAGGGAGAGAGAGAGGGGGAGAGAGAGAGACAGAGAGGGAGAGAGAGAGAGAGAGGGGGAGAAAGGGAGTGAGAGAGGGAGAGAGAGAGAGGGAGAGAGAGAGAGGGAGAGAGAGAGGGGGAGAGAGGGAGTGAGAGAGAGAGAGACAGAGAGGGGGAGAGAGAGAGGGAGAGAGAGAGGGGGAGAGAGAGAGGGGGAGAGAGGGAGTGAGAGAGAGAGAGACAGAGAGGGGGAGAGAGAGAGGGAGAGAGAGAGGGGGAGAGAGGGAGTGAGAGAGAGACAGAGAGGGAGAGAAAGAGAGAGAGAGACAGAGAGGGAGAGAGAGAGGGGGAGAGAGGGAGTGAGAGAGAGAGACAGAGAGGGAGAGAGAGAGAGGGTGAGAGAGAGGGTGAGAGAGTGAGAGAGAGAGAGACAGAGAGAGAGACAGAGAGGGAGAGAGAGAGAGGGAGAGAGACAGAGAGGGAGAGAGAGAGAGTGAGAGAGAGAGAGACAGAGAGAGAGACAGAGAGAGAGGGAGTGAGGAAGAGAGAGAGGGGGAGAGAGGGAGTGAGAGAGAGGGTGAGAGATAGAGTGAGAGAGAGAGAGACAGAGAGAGAGACAGAGAGAGAGGGAGTGAGGAAGAGAGAGAGGGGGAGAGAGGGAGTGAGAGAGAGAGTATGTATCAGAGGACTAAGGGAATCAAAGCGGTCCAGCATTCAGGGCTCGGAGAGCTTTTGAAAAGCCAAATTCAAACTCTTTCCAGAAGCGTGCAGCTTTGCTCCAAGCCTCCCTTTTAAAATGCACTGAGCAAATTACAACATTTAATTTCACTTGCTCTCCACAGTCCATTCTGTGCGCTAACATGGTGCTATAACAATTACATTTTGTTCAGCTTCATTTGTATAGCACTTTTTTCTGGTACACGGTCACAGAGCAGCTTAATACATGAGGCACCATAGGAGACAATTACACCATAGGGCTGCCACCTTAAGCAGTCCCTCCAGAAAAACGCGATTATGCGATCGCATAATTCATTGGATAATCACTGAACTCACGCAAAAAACGTGGAATATGCGGGGCTCGCTTGATTTCATACTTCCCGCATTTTTCTGCTTCAAGTTGTAATGTTTTTCACCTCGTTTGTAGGGTTGCCACCTTCAATGGGGAAAAATAAGGGACACCTTGCCAGCAGTCCCATGCTCACGGAACACAAATCAAGCAGGGGTCTGGTGGTCCTCCCCATGGATGTATTAATTAAACTGGATACAGCCACTCCATTCACTGGCCGCTATCAACAATGAAGCCCTATTGAACCGCGCCATCTTGGCAAATTTGTAGTCATTTGACTATTTCCGGTGACTTTTGACTTGCGCAGTTGTGCTTTTCTGGCCTTCCGGTGACTTTTGACTTGCGCAGTTGAGCTTCTCTGGCCGACGCGCGTCCACGAAAAAGTTCACATTTATCTGAAATGTAGACGCGCGTTCCCGGCTCTCTCGGCTCTCCCCGCTTTGATTTAGCAATGAAAACCGGCTTGCATATTAACCTGTTTTTGTCAAATATATCAATTGGAGAAATTATTTTTTGATCCTGGCATCTTAGTTTTAACAGGTTAAATATAATTGAACATGTTTTGTTTGCTAGTAGATGGTATTCATTCCGTTCGTGATAACGTTATTGCAGCCAGGCTAAATTCCTCCAGGGAGCCAGTGACCGGCGAGTTGAAGAGCTTCACTCCCCGCCAGCAGGAGCTTTGGCCGCCGCTACCGCATCTCGGATAACCCGCTGAGTTCGTGGCTGCTATTTCACACTCGCCCTTGATCAATCCCAATACCGATCCATGGTAACAATGAATCAATCGTTCAGATCAGATCGGCAGTGCTGCATGCATGTTACAACATCATTGTTAGCTTTATTAACATAACCATAGCCTACATTTATCTCTCTAACGTTAGGCTATCGATCTTACACCAGTCGGCCATTCGATAGCTGGAAGCGGTGAACGCCAACGTTGACTGAAAACACCCAAACTCAGTGTATCGTTTCATCTTCATGCTACACATCAACTCCTTTACATTGTATGTGAATAAATTCCTGTTATTCTAAAAATATCCCATTTCTGTCCATTCTTGGAAAAGGCTAATAATTGCTGTCAAAAGATCACTCCAGTTTATCACCGTATCCCACTACCATTTCAACTATGCACAGGAGGTTGTCTTGTGGTCATTTTCATTAAAAAATGATTAGCCTGATCAGTTTGTTGTATGTATTAAGCCCTTTTTGAGCGGTATGCTTGTATTAATAGCTTATAGCTTGCCATACTCACCAACCTTGGGACCTCAGAAATAGGGAGCATTTCCAAACCAAATTGCGGGGGGGGGGGGGGGGGGCATTAAAAATTAGACATTAAAAGCATTAAAATGGTGAGTGGGCTTTAAACCAAGACGGGCCTTTGTATGTGTATGTATGTGGTTTGTGTTTTGTGTGTCATATTCTATTATTGAAATGTAATAACAGAAACAGTGTGCCTCCTCTTATCCTCACAGCTCAAGCCATTTTTAGGAGACCAGTTCACACCTCAACCAGACCTGCTGCTGTTTAGGACCTGCTTTAAGCCCTTTTTTGTGGTGTCCGTTTTCTGTGTTCTGTGTCAAGTAAGCCAACCCACCTTCAATGCAGTGTAGCCTCCACATTTGAATGGTTACAGCAGTCTTGTCGTCTACAAGCAACAGTCTCTGGCTTTGCATGGCAATTTATGTAGTATCATCCGAGTTCTACAAATGCTGTACTTTTTTGTACTGTAAGTAACCCCTCAATTATTCAATTTTACTGGGGAGCAGTGACCATAGCCTACTTGCCAACCCTCCTGACTTCCGCGGGAGATTCATAAATTTGAACTAGGTTGTGTAGTAGATAGGCTACAATAAATTAGGACAGATGCACATTTACTGAACAGCACAGACAAAAGTCGGACATTAAAAACAATTGCTCCATACACACATATATATATATATATATAATGTTTCACATTTCGTTTTAATGCTTTTAATGTCTAATTTTGAATGCCCCCCCCCCCCCGCAATTTGGTTTGGAAATGCTCCCTATTTCTGAGGTCCCAAGGTTGGTGAGTATGGCAAGCTATAAGCTATTAATACAAGCATACCGCTTAAAAAGGGCTTAATACATACAACAAACTGATCAGGCTAATCATTTTTTAATGAAAATGACCACAAGACAACCTCCTGTGCATAGTTGAAATGGTAGTGGGATACGGTGATAAACTGGAGTGATCTTTTGACAGGAATTATTAGCCTTTTCCAAGAATGGACAGAAATGGGATATTTTTAGAATAACAGGAATTTATTCACATACAATGTAAAGGAGTTGATGTGTAGCATGAAGATGAAACGATACACTGAGTTTGGGTGTTTTCAGTCAACGTTGGCGTTCACCGCTTCCAGCTATCGAATGGCCGACTGGTGTAAGATCGATAGCCTAACGTTAGAGAGATAAATGTAGGCTATGGTTATGTTAATAAAGCTAACAATGATGTTGTAACATGCATGCAGCACTGCCGATCTGATCTGAACGATTGATTCATTGTTACCATGGATCGGTATTGGGATTGATCAAGGGCGAGTGTGAAATAGCAGCCACGAACTCAGCGGGTTATCCGAGATGCGGTAGCCGCGGCCAAAGCTCCTGCTGGCGGGGAGTGAAGCTCTTCAACTCGCCGGTCACTGGCTCCCTGGAGGAATTTAGCCTGGCTGCAATAACGTTATCGCGAACGGAATGAATACCATCTACTAGCAAACAAAACATGTTCAATTATATTTAACCTGTTAAAACTAAGATGCCAGGATCAAAAAATAATTTCTCCAATTGATATATTTGACAAAAACAGGTTAATATGCAAGCCGGTTTTCATTGCTAAATCAAAGCGGGGAGAGCCGAGAGAGCCGGGAACGCGCGTCTACATTTCAGATAAATGTGAACTTTTTCGTGGACGCGCGTCGGCCAGAGAAGCTCAACTGCGCAAGTCAAAAGTCACCGGAAATAGCCAAGTGACTACAAATCTAGCCAAGATGGCGCGGTTCAATAGGCCTTCACTTTAGATTTCGAATCCTGGGGGCTTGGTCCTCCCCCATGAGATTATGAGTGTCAGACATCTCATTTCCTGCATTCTAGTGAATTGCACCAATTTATGTTTAATGCATCAAGTTCAAAGTCCTCTGCTATTCTCATCATGAATGAAGGAAATAAATAGCCAATAAGAGTAGGCTAAAGCACAGCTGCATCGATTATATTAAGATCAAATCAATAAACATCAGATCATAGACATGGGCAAAATGTTTGGTCTGATAAACTTGGAAATAGCACATGACCTGGACGACCACAGAGACCAGACATCGGGGGTTGTTTATAAGTTCCAATGCTGCCTTTTAAGGCTGCCTTCAATCATGACGCCCGTCTATACCGTACATGGTCTAGGCGCTCTCGCATAGGCTATGGTTTTGTTATTTCTCGTATCATTCCACGCATGTGAAGAGGTAGTGTAGGCTATATGCATTAGAGTGGGGTGTGCACGAAAATACAGGACAGGTTCTTGCATTTTTTGCATATTCTCACAATATTCGCAGGTTCCTGCAACTTCAGAAAATCCCCACATTTTCAACGCATAAAATCACATAAAAACCCTGCATATTACATTGCATAATCAAGAATTTTCCCCCGCGTTTTTCTGGAAGAACTGCTTAAGGTTCGAAGGTTCGTTGGTTGTATTGACAATCAAATCTCAATTCCGACATTCAACATTTGTAATTTTCAGAATGTGTTTCTCAGTTCAGAATTCTGTTCATTCTTTTTAGGATAGGTTAGCCTACTAAGCCTACTATGTGTGTGTGTGAGAGTGTGTGTGAGAGTGTGTGTGTGTGTGTGTGCGTGTGCGTGTGTGCGTGCGTGCGTGCGTGCGTGTGTGTGAGTGTGTGTGAGAGTGTGTGTGCGAGAGTGTGTGTGTGTGTTTGTGTGTGCGTGTGCGTGTGTTTGTGTGTGTGTGAGTGTGTGTGTGTGTGTGTGTGTGTGTGTGTGTGTGTGTGAGAGAGTGTGTGTGAGAGTGAGTGTATGCGTGCGTGCGTGCGTGCGTGCGAGGCTCACCACTCCGGGCAGGCAGCCCTCCACCTCAGGGTTGGGTCCCTCGCTAAAGTGGGTTCCGTGGGTTCCGTGGGTTCCGTGGTTGGCAGGGGAGCCGGTGGAGGAGTCGGAGGAGCTGTCGGGGCTGGAGGGGACGGCCGGTGTCACCTGGCTCAGCTTCGCCGTCACCACCTGCAAAGAGAAGAGAGACACGCCTTATCACCTGCACAGAGAAGAGAGACACGCCTTATCACCTGCACAGAGAAGAGAGACACGCCTTATCACCTGCACAGAGAAGAGAGACACGCCTTATCACCTGCACAGAGAAGAGAGACACGCCTTATCACCTGCACAGAGAAGAGAGACACGCCTTATCACCTACACAGAGAAGAGAGACACGCCTTATCACCTACACAGAGAAGAGAGACACGCCTTATCACCTACACAGAGAAGAGACACACGGCTTATCACCTGCAAAGAGAAGAGACACGCCTTATCACCTACACAGAGAAGAGACACACGCCTTATCACCTGCACAGAGAAGAGAGACACGCCTTATCACCTACACAGAGAAGAGACACGCCTTATCACCTGCACAGAGAAGAGAGACACGCCTTATCACCTGCACAGAGAAGAGAGACACGCCTTATCACCTGCACAGAGAAGAGAGACACGCCTTATCACCTGCACAGAGAAGAGAGACACGCCTTATCACCTGCACAGAGAAGAGAGACACGCCTTATCACCTGCACAGAGAAGAGAGACACGCCTTATCACCTGCACAGAGAAGAGAGACACGCCTTATCACCTGCACAGAGAAGAGAGACACGCCTTATCACCTGCACAGAGAAGAGAGACACGCCTTATCACCTGCACAGAGAAGAGAGACACGCCTTATCACCTGCACAGAGAAGAGAGACACGCCTTATCACCTGCACAGAGAAGAGAGACACGCCTTATCACCTGCACAGAGAAGAGAGACACGCCTTATCACCTGCACAGAGAAGAGAGACACGCCTTATCACCTGCACAGAGAAGAGAGACACGCCTTATCACCTGCACAGAGAAGAGAGACACGCCTTATCACCTGCACAGAGAAGAGAGACACGCCTTATCACCTGCACAGAGAAGAGAGACACGCCTTATCACCTGCACAGAGAAGAGAGACACGCCTTATCACCTGCACAGAGAAGAGAGACACGCCTTATCACCTACACAGAGAAGAGAGACACGCCTTATCACCTACACAGAGAAGAGAGACACGCCTTATCACCTACACAGAAGAGACACGCCTTATCACCTACACAGAGAAGAGAGACACGCCTTATCACACCTACACAGAGAAGAGAGACACGCCTTATCACCTGCACAGAGAAGAGAGACACGCCTTATCACCTGCACAGAGAAGAGAGACACACCTTATCACCTACACAGAGAAGAGAGACACGCCTTATCACCTACACAGAGAAGAGAGACACGCCTTATCACCTGCACAGAGAAGAGAGACACGCCTTATCACCTACAGTGTAGGTGATAAGGCGTGTCTCTCTTCTCTGTGTAGGTGATAAGGCGTGTCTCTCTTCTCTGTGTAGGTCCTACACAGAGAAGAGAGACACGCCTTATCACACCTACACAGAGAAGAGAGACACGCCTTATCACCTGCACAGAGAAGAGAGACACGCCTTATCACCTGCACAGAGAAGAGAGACACACCTTATCACCTACACAGAGAAGAGAGACACGCCTTATCACCTACACAGAGAAGAGAGACACGCCTTATCACCTGCACAGAGAAGAGAGACACGCCTTATCACCTACAGTGTAGGTGATAAGGCGTGTCTCTCTTCTCTGTGTAGGTGATAAGGCGTGTCTCTCTTCTCTGTGTAGGTCCTACACAGAGAAGAGAGACACGCCTTATCACCTACACAGAGAAGAGAGACACGCCTTATCACCTACACAGAGAAGAGACACGCCTTATCACCTACACAGAGAAGAGAGACACGCCTTATCACCTACACAGAGAAGAGAGACACGCCTTATCACCTACACAGAGAAGAGAGACACGCCTTATCACCTACACAGAGAAGAGACACACGCCTTATCACCTGCACAGAGAAGAGAGACACGCCTTATCACCTGCACAGAGAAGAGAGACACGCCTTATCACCTACACAGAGAAGAGAGACACGCCTTATCACCTACACAGAGAAGAGAGACACGCCTTATCACCTACAAGAGAAGAGACACGCCTTATCACCTACAAGAGAAGAGACACCTTATCAACTACCACAGATTCCCTGGGTCAGCTTGGCTGTTATCAACTACCAGGTCAGAGAGACGGGGGAGACGGACGGGGGGGGGGGGGGGGGCGGGGGGCTCTGAAGCACTTCCCTCACTAGAACACATCCATCCCCTCTTTATCTGAGCTGGAGAGAAAGAGCTTCCCTGATTGGCCATCTGAGGCGACCATGTAAATGGTAAATGGTAAATTGCACTTATATAGCGCTTTTATCCAAAGCACTTTACAATGGCCTCTCATTCATCCATTCACACACACATTCACACATCAATGGCGGCAGTTGCCATGCAAGGTGCTAACCTGCTCATTGGGAGCAATTTGGGGTTCTTGCCCAAGGACACTTCGACAAGTGGACAGAAGGAGGCGGGATTCGAACCGCTGGATCTACGATCATTGGACGACCTGCTCTACCACTGAGCCACAGCCGCCCCATGTCCCACATTTACTAAAAATGTAAATGTAACAGAACATGGTGATAATGCAGCTTAATTTGTAGCTCAAAATATCCTCTAAACGATTCATTTTTTCAAATTTAACTGCTTTATGTCGGTTTAAAACTGTGTTGCTAATTTTGGCGACCGTGCTGCAGTTCCCTAAGGGCTGTGACTGCGACCAGAACATTAAAACTCAAAAGGCAGGCGATCGTGTCCTCATCGTGTTGCCATGGACATGTTGAATCAGAGGCAAAATTAACATCCATCATTTGAGGCCGTGTTTAAGCTAAATAATCATATGAAGCTGAAAATGTGCATTCAGGCTGTCTATGGTAAATTTACATTACATTACAGTCATTTAGCAGACACTTTTACCCAAAGCGACTAACAATAATTGCATTTACCGTAGGAAAAGCCAATGTACTCCTACTTGCCAGAACTCACAAGTGCATCTTGTAAATCGTTTTTACAGAGTCGATTACTTTTTGGTTGAGGTCTAAATCTTGGCGCCTCATCCCGGGTTGGATGATAAGAGAAGCCGCTACGCTAGCCGTGGTTTTCCCAACTCCAGCTCACCGTTTTATCTTTTAAGTTGAGCTGTCCAATCAGCTTCCTGTCGTCGGCCGGGTCCAGCGCCTCCCCACCAATGAAGAGCTCCACCTTGGTGTGCGTGGCGTTGGCCTTGATGCGGGTGAGGACGGCGCGGCGCACGGAGCCCAGCGTGTCGTTGGTGTGAGACCAGATGTCCAGGTCATCCACCTGACGACCCTGGTTAGGAAAACGCACCAGCAGGCTGATGTGCTTCCCACGAAACGCCCTGACAGACGGAGAGACAGAGAGAGAGAGATGGAGAGAGAGAAGAGAGAGGGAGAGAATAGAGAGAGAGGGATGGAGATAGAGAGATGGAGAGAGAGACAGAGATGGAGAGAGAGATATAGAGAGAAAGAGACAGAAAGAGAGAGAGAAAGAGAGAGAGAGGAGGGGGATGAAAAAGGAAGGGAAAATAGAAAGGGTGAGCTGGAAGGCAACAAAGTAACACAAAACAGTGTATATATATATATATATGTGTGTGTATGTGTAAATGTGTGTGTATGTGTGTATATGCGTGTGTATGCAAAATAAAATGTGTGTATATGTGTGTGTGTGTATATGTGTGTGTGTGTACCTGGACATGGGCAGTATGGTCCTCTCCTCATGGTAGTCGCTGTCACACTCGTTGATGTACTCCTTGAGCACGTTGAGCACTCGGACCATGCGGACGGCTTCCTGCCGGGCGCAGCTGATGCTGTCCTTATCTCCGTCCAGCACACACAGCGTGTCGTACGACGCCTTCAGGCGGTCAAAACACGACTGGATGAAGTCCTCATGAATCTCCACCTGGTTCAACAAACTATCTTTAGGGCCCGGTACACCGCTGGTACCCATTAAAAAACATTGCTGACTGTAGGGAGGGGTGTGTGTGTGTGTGTACCTGGTTGACCTGCAGCTTGGGCCCCAGGTTGGTGTAGATGCGTGTATGTGTGTGTGTGTGTACCTGGTTGACCTGCAGCTTGGGCCCCAGGTTGGTGTAGATGCGTGTATGTGTGTGTGTGTGTGTGTGTGTGTACCTGGTTGACCTGCAGCTTGGGCCCCAGGTTGGTGTAGATGCGTGTATGTGTGTGTGTGTGTGTGTGTGTGTACCTGGTTGACCTGCAGCTTGGGCCCCAGGTTGGTATAGATCTCCTTCAGGAGGTCGATGGCTCTGCTGGCGATGTCGTCGTTGGCTTGGATCACCACCTGGGGGGGTGAGTGGAGGACATTAACACATCACAGGCGTTGGTGGACCTTAACACACCACAAGTGTTGGTGGACCTTAAAACATCCCAAGTGTTGGTGGAGCGATGCCAGGTCTGTTTACTAAGCAACTCAAAGACGGAGTGCTCACGTTGGTGCGGGCCGTTCCAGCCGCCTTCACCCTCCGCCAAGATTGTGACGCTGTAAAAACTGTTTTTTTGCTTCCCTCTGGAATATGTAGGGGTGGGATGAATGAAGGAAAGCACCGGCACTCACGAGATAGACAATGGTCTTCAAAACTTTTATGGGCAGGAATGAACGTTTGGAAGGAGTGAACGTTTGGAAGGAATGAACGTTAGGAAGGAATGAACGTTGCGGAAACGTTCATTCCTGTCAATTAAAGTTTTGAAGACCATTGTCTATCTCGTGAGTGCCGGTGCTTTCCTTCATTCATTATAGCACTTGACCTGGTGGCACCCGTGACTGCTCCAGATGAATTTGGAGTTGTGTGCACTCGTATGCTTTTTTATATGTGGGACCTATGCCCGCCCTCCTATTGCTCTCTGTAAAGCGCATTGTGTTGCCTCCGTTTGTGAAATGCGCTATACAAATAAAGTTAGATTTTATTTAATTTAGCGACCATTCCAGCCGATGCAGCGCTGCAGAACTGATGATGCGCAATAAGAGTTCCGTTCAATTTAAATATATTTCTTAAATGGACATGTTTATTCGAATGAAATTGAGATTGAAATTGAGACAACAATTTGACCAAAATCGATTAATGACCAAAAATCGAATTTGACCGTCATGAACGATTACCAGTAATCGATTAATCGATTACCTGGACCCAGCCCTAGTCTACGATGTCCAAGTCTAAGACTTTTGTGACAGTAGTGAGATGGTGGTCAGACTGACCCTCCAGAGGTAGTCCAGGCCGATGAGCTCCAGGTCGTCCATCATGTAGGCCCTGCGCTTGGCCACCAGCTTCCCCTCGCGGCAGTTCACGGCCTTGAAGAACCTTTCAAAGCACTTCATACCGTTCTCCGTGAGCAGAGACGGGTCCAGCTGCAGAACATTGTTCTCAAAGAAGTCCTTGTTTATGTCCGGGTCGAGATCTGGCTCATCACCCATGAGTTTGGAGTACCTGCAGCGCGGAGAAGACAAGACCTCGATGTTGGACTGGAAGAGATGTCTGGTTTAGCCTTTACTAAGATGAAAACACCACCTAAGACCATGTACTTTCCTGTACTCTGCCACTGAATTACTGTAAGCTATACTGTATGTTGTTTGTAAGCAGCAGTCTGTCTGTGTCCGTGTCTGTGTGTGTGTGTGTGTGTGTGTGTGCGCGTGCATGTAAACACCACCATTTGAAGCAGGCCTCGCGGTCACACAGGAAGACGGCGTTCTCGGCCAGACACCTCCAGATCTGCTTGGCCTGAGGAGCACACAGCCACAGCTGGCCGTCCTTCAGCAGGAACCTAGAGAGACCAGAGAACAGTCAGGAACAGACACCAGTAGCAACAGAACCATCCATCAACAGGAACCTAGAGAGACCAGAGAAGTCAGGAACAGACACCAGTAGCAACAGAACCGTCCTTGAACGGGAACCTAGAGAGAGACGGAAGAACAGTCACAAACAGATGTTAGTAGCAACAGAAACATATGTATTTCTCTCAAACTGTACGCGGCGAAGAAACACAGCTATGCAACGTACACACACACACACCTGAGGAAGTTGAGCCTCTCCTGGACCTCCTGGACATGGCTGTAGCGGCTGCCGGGTCGTACGGTCTGCGGGTGGAAGTCTGCGTGCTCGGCTGGGGAACACAGAGAGAAGCGCAGCATGAGCCGGGCCACCACGCTGCTCATTCCCCTACATCACCATGAGAGCTCAGAGGGAGACCGGCATGGAACGGAACAGACATGCTCAAACGTTTGTCTCTAGGGGCATGCACACGTGTTAGAGACCAGGCGGCCTGAGCTACTGTTTCCCACACAACACTGTCAACACCAGGAACAAGGTCTCAATCACACCACTCAACACCAGGAACAAGGTCTCAAACACACCACTCAACACCAGGAACAAGGCCTCAAACACACCACTCAACACCAGGAACAAGGTCTCAAACACACCACTCAACACCAGGAACAAGGCCTCAAACACACCACTCAACACCAGGAACAAGGCCTCAAACACACCACTCAACACCAGGAACAAGGTCTCAAACACACCACTCAACACCAGGAACAAGGTCTCAAACACACCACTCAACACCAGGAACAAGGTCTCAAACACACCACTCAACACCAGGAACAAGGTCTCAAACACAACCCTGTCAACACCAGGAACAAGGCCTCAAACACAACCCTGTCAACACCAGGAACAAGGTCTCAAACACAACCCTGTCAACACCAGGAACAAGGTCTCAAACACAACCCTGTCAACACCAGGAACAAGGTCTCAAACACAACCCTGTCAACACCAGGAACAAGGTCTCAAACACAACCCTGTCAACACCAGGAACAAGGTCTCAAACACAACCCTGTCAACACCAGGAACAAGGTCTCAAACACAACCCTGTCAACACCAGGAACAAGGTCTCAAACACAACCCTGTCAACACCAGGAACAAGGTCTCAAACACACCTCTGAAGGCCTCTGAAAGGCCTCTGAAACGGTGCTGAGGAGAGATATCATGGGCTTCTGGTGCTCCAGAAGGGACCAACCTTTGGACAAGTGTCTCATGGTGTCCATGTAGGCAGACATGTTCGCAGACCCACCTTTGGAGAAGTGTCTCATGGTGTCCATGTAGGCGGACAGGTTCTCGGCCACCAGGGTGACCAGCGCGTGGTTGTGCTGCAGCTGGTTGATGAGGTCGTGCCGGTAGAAGACGTGAGGACTCCTCTGGGTCTGACTGGAGGACAGAGGGAAGGACAGGAGGAGAAAAGAGAGATGGGATGAGTGAATCTAGGGGTGGGAATCTGAAGGTTACACGATTAAATTACGATTTTTGGGGTCACGATTTGATTAAATAACTATTTTCAATTGTCTTAGATTCTATATGATTGATTTTGAATTACTCCCCCCCCCATTTGACTGCAGTAACAGTCGAAAACATCCAAAAACAAAATAATTACACTATATTACTTAAAATAACTTGAGTCAATTGAATTTACCGTTTCTTACTTACTACTGAAAGTGATATGCCAACATTTAACACATTTAGCTTGTTTTCCTACTTAACCAAGGTCATATAGACCCAAACACTTTCCTGTGATTAGAACTCACTAGCATTGCTAACCCGTGAAAAATGCTATCAGCGTCCTTTATTGTATGGGCGAATGGTCAAATCTGTCAATCAATCGATCAATTTGCATCGATTCATATTAATGGTAAAAGATAGAATTCTTCGATGCGTGGATGTTCCCCCGCCCCCTGAGCGAGTCCTGTACCTGGTCATTGATCTAGACCATCCACCTGGTTCCCTCCTCACCTGGTCATTGATCTAGACCATCCACCTGGTTCCCTCCTCACCTGGTCATTGATCTAGACCATCCACCTGGTTCCTTCCTCACCTGGTCATTGATCTAGACCCTCCACCTGGTTCCCTCCTCACCTGGTCATTGATCTAGACCCTCCACCTGGTTCCCTCCTCACCTGGTCATTGATCTAGACCATCCACCTGGTTCCCTCCTCACCTGGTCATTGATCTAGACCATCCACCTGGTTCCTTCCTCACCTGGTCATTGATCTAGACCATCCACCTGGTTCCCTCCTCACCTGAGGTTCTGATCTAGACCCTCCACCTGGTTCCCTCCTCACCTGAGGTTCTGATCTAGACCATCCACCTGGTTCCCTCCTCACCTGGTCGTTTGATCTAGACCCTCCACCTGGTTCCCTCCTCACCTGGTCATTGATCTAGACCATCCACCTGGTTCCCTCCTCACCTGGTCATTGATCTAGACCATCCACCTGGTTCCCTCCTCACCTGGTCATTGATCTAGACCATCCACCTGGTTCCCTCCTCACCTGGTCATTGATCTAGACCCTCCACCTGGTTCCCTCCTCACCTGAGGTTCTGATCTAGACCATCCACCTGGTTCCCTCCTCACCTGGTCGTTTGATCTAGACCCTCCACCTGGTTCCCTCCTCACCTGGTCATTGATCTAGACCATCCACCTGGTTCCCTCCTCACCTGGTCATTGATCTAGACCCTCCACCTGGTTCCCTCCTCACCTGGTCATTGATCTAGACCATCCACCTGGTTCCCTCCTCACCTGAGGTTCTGAGGAGCTTCTCCGAACAGGCTGCAGATCTCCCTGATCTGTTTCAGGGCCGGGATCACCCACTTGTCGTTGGTGCGGAGCTCCTCGATGAAGCGGTCGATCCACTGGATCTTCTGTGTGTCTCTGTCCTGCAGACAGACAGAGATGAGTGGTAAATGGTAAATGGACTGCACTTATATAGCGCTTTACAATGAAGGCCTCTCATTCGCCTGTTTGCACACACATTCACACACCAATGGCGGCAGCAGCCGTGCAAGGTGCCAGCCTGCTCATTGGGAGCCATTTGGGGTTCAGTGTGTTGCCCAAAGAGGCTTCGACCCGCCGACCCTGCGGTCATTGGACGACCCGCTCTACCTCCTGAGCCACAGCCACTCCCAATCACTACCATGAGAGGATGAGCAGGACATGGAGAATGTTGTGACTCTTAATCAGCTATGTTCTTAGGATAACAGGGCCGAGTGACGTGTTTTCCTCGCTCTGCGTGGTCTGTTAGTCCAAACATACGAAGCCCCTTTTAAACATTCTCATTATCCTTTCCTTATATCTCTTTAATCAAACCCTCCCGTGTCATGCACATTGTGTACCTGGGAGCTGTAGTCCAACTGTAGTATTGTACCTGGCAGCTGTAGTTCAGCTGTAGTAATGTAGCCTACCTGGGAGCTGTAGTCCAGCTGTAGTAGTGTACCTGGGAGCTGTAGTCCAGCTGCAGTAGTGTACCTGGGAGCTGTAGTCTAGCTGTAGTGGTGTACATGAGAGCAGCTGTAGTCCAGCTGTAGTAATGTACCTGAGAGCTGTAGTTTAACTGTAGTTGTGTACCTGGGAGCTGTAGTCTAGCTGTAGTAAATGTACCTGGGAGCTGTAGTCCAGCTGTAGTGGAGTACCTGGGAGCAGCTGTAGTCCAGGATCTTGATGTGTGCGCTGAGGGCCTGGTCCATGATGTCGACGGGCACGTCGTCGCTGTGCGCCAGGTTCCACAGCAGGTTGAGCACCTTGTGAGCCATCACACCGTCCTTATCGTCCTCCGCCAGACGCCGGATCAGCTCCAGCAGCTTCTCACGCTGCTTCTTACTGGCGTTAGTCCAACTGGCCTGAGCGCGCACACACACACACACACACACGCAAACACACACGCACACACACGCACACACATACACACACGCACACACACACACACACACACACGCACGCACACGCACGCACACGCACGCACACACGCACCAGGGTTTACCTCATCACCTGGTAATTGCTGGCTTTTGGCCGGCAAAAAAGGTCATCTGACAATTTCACTGCTCCTGAATAATGGAGCAAGAAACACTGGGGTGAGGGCATCAGAGGAGCGCTCGTGTGTGTGTGTGTGTGTGTGTGCGTGTTAACTCTGAAACACTGGGATGGATGTCATGTGAAGGACTCTGTGGTCTCCTGACCTTGAAGCAGTCGAAGAGGTGGTCCAGCTGCTCTGGTGAGAAGTCCCAGGCCAGTTTGGCCAGGAGGTCGTGGACGTTCTTCACGATGGCCTCGTGCTTCCCGGCCTGGCAGAGGGGCGGGGGAGGGGAGCGGGGGATACTGGTCAAGATGGTGGGCATGTAGTACTGTACGTACACACACTCTACAGGGCTCCAGGCCAGACTATCCTTTTCCACTGGTGATACGAACGTTTTCAGCTAGTGGCACCAGCACATTCAGGGCCAAACAACAGACTATTTGAGAAACATGAACCTTTCTTCATACTACAGTGGCAACTGATTTGCTTTGAAATCAAAGCACATCACCTGTTCAGTTCGATTTACTTTGTTTACAAACGCGGTGCAAAGTTACGGCTTGGCTCCACTGGGTCCGTCAGTGTCTGTGTGAACTATCGGACGCTAAGGAAATCAATCCATTGTAACTAACGATAGCGGCTCCACGGCAGCCGTGGCGTCGCGGTCGACGCCAGCGTCCGATGTTGGAGAATCGCCGAGGTTCCTTTCTTAATTTTTTGGACAGACGCTGACAATTGGCGCCGATGGTCACAGTGGAGCCAAGAGGTTACTTTGAATAAACATCACTTGACTTAATACACACAGCTAGACCAGTCAGAGCACATTTCTTAGAATGCATAGGTGGGTTTGCTGTGTAAGGCTCCACTTGAAGGTATATTTGATACTGGTGACCTGGGACACTGTCTTTTCAGAAGTACTGGCCCAAATTGTAACAGAGAAATGGTTTCATACAACAGGCCTTTGTTTAGCATTGCATCATTTTCTTATACTTCTAATTCATATTACATAAAATATTGTAAATAAAAGCCCCTTCCCTTTCAATAATTGTATGCACTCAGTACAACAGACATGAATGGCATTACTATTTTCCTATACAGATTTTCCTCCAAATGAAAATGCCTATTTGATGGAATGGCCCCTTTAAGAGACTTGTCACATAGACATACATGAACCAAAACTGCTTGTAGCACTACAATATACAATTCTACAGTCTCCTAAACTAGACAGTAATGATTCATTCATGTATTCTACAGTCTCCTAAACTAGACAGTAACGATTCATTCATGTATTCTACAGTCTCCTAAACTAGACTGTAACGATTCATTCATGTATTCTACAGTCTCCTAAACTAGACAGTAACGATTCATTCATGTATTCTACAGTCTCCTAAACTAGACTGTAACGATTCATTCATGTATTCTACAGTCTCCTAAACTAGACAGTAACGATTCATTCATGTATTCTACAGTCTCCTAAACCACACAGTAATGATTCATTCACAAAGGCGACCTTTGGTGGACGCATACTTTTGCACCTGCCACTACACCCAGATGAAGGCGCACTATAAATATTCAACCACAAATTGACATCTGTTGTGCTCATACTGTAAGGCTATGGTAAGAAAATGTCTACTTCTACCCTAGACTGAGCTGCCAGACTAAACATGTTCCCACTCGTACCCTAGACCTGTGGCGCGCATGCGTCCGCGTACCTGTGCAGCCCAGATACTGTCCAGGTCCTGCATGGTCAGAGCCTTCTCCTTGATGACAAAGCGAAGGATCTTCTCCAGCTTCTCGACGTACTGCGGCTGGTGCAGGCTGTCCCTCAGCACGATGGACAGGATGTGGTTCTGCTGGATCCACTCCTGAGAGATGGAAACACAGAGAGATACACATGGTAAATGGACTGCACTTATATAGCACTTTTATCCAAAGCGCTTTACAATGGCCTCTCATTCACCCATTCACACGCCAATGGCGGCCTGCTCATTGGGAGCAGTTTGGGGTTCAGTGTCTTGCCCAAGGACACTTCGACATGTGGACAGGAGGAGGAGGGATTGTTTCGGGTGGAACCGGGATTTGAACCATTGACCCTGAGTTCATTGGACAACCCGCTCTTTCTCAAACTGGAAATGGTCTAATAGCTGTTCTCTGATAGGGTGGGTGGTCTAGGAGCTGCTCTCTGATAGGGCGGGTCTAGTAGCTGCTCTCTGATAGGGCGGGTGGTCTAATAGCTGCTCTCTGATAGGGCGGGTGATCTAGTAGCTGCTCTCTGATAGGGCGTTACTCACCGCCATGCGTTCAGCTGTCAGCCACTCCTCCTCCTCGGGGTTGCCATGTCGATGTGTGTAAAAGGACACGCTGGAGATGACCTTGTTGACCTCGTTCAGGGCGTTCATCTTGCCATTGAAAGAGGAAATCTGTAGTAACCTGCAGACAAGACCAAAGACATTTATTTTATTTTACCAGGCAAGTTAGTTAAGAACAAAGTCTTATTTACAATAACTGTATGGCGAGAGGCAAAAGGCCTCCTGGGACGGCCAACGGTGGGGAGGACGAGGTTGAGCGGTTGAACGAGGGGGCGGTGACAAAACTCTCCTGCTTAAGAGTCGCTGACCGCAGCCAACTAGACAGATGAGCGACCCGGGGATGTGTGCGCTGTGGGGGCCGTTAGCAGAATGTGCATGGCAGGACGGGTGTGGGGGCAGGACGGGTGTGGTGTGGGGGCAGGACGGATGTGTGCAGGATGAGGGTTGAAGGAGGAGTCTCAGACAGGGGGGGGAGGGGTTAGATGGGATGAGGCTCAAAGAAAGGACCAAGAACACCCAATCTGATGACGGCGTGCTTGAACCATCCTCACCTGAGGATCATTTTAAGCCTGAAGATCTCCAAGCTCTTCACCGTCTCCTCCTGCCCTGGGACTCGAGACGCCAGGTTCTTCAGGGACTTGATGATCATGGACAGGGCGTCGTTCTTGGCCTCGTTCTTGGCCTCCTTCTTCAGCTCCTCGTCCGTAAGGTTCTCCAGGAACTGAGGAACCATCTCGATGACCGGGAGGAAGTACTTCTTGACCGTGTGAAGCGTCAGGAACTCGTAACACTGCCCGAAAGGTCTGAAACAC
>NC_140252.1:4739989-4759989 GCF_949987555.1 Borostomias antarcticus
ACAGTCCAACCCAAACACACTCCAACCCAAACAGAACCCCCCCCCCCCAATTCCCAGTTTAGCTCTGCTGCAGACAGCCCTGGACTATCACCTTACACCCCTCGGTGCTATTAATAGTCTGTCTAACTGATTTAACAGTCTAACAGATATGCAACACAATGTCATTCATGCATTACACACAGCTACCCTAGCTATTGGCTATTAGCATTTTGAACGTCGGCATAGATCTTAAAGCTAGATCTTATCTAAAATCAGATCAATAGGTGCGTTCATTTCAGTTTCTGGTATGAAAGAAAAATAGTTTGTTTCGGTTTGTGGCGTTTGCCAGATGTGATGATTTGAATGGTGAATTTTAACTGATTCAGTCGATTTATATGAGCAATATGGCCAAAGAATTAATCGGAGATATCGGCCAGCCCTAGGTCCAAGTTTTCCTTTTCACTGATGTCTTTGCTAGTATCACCACACTCACAACCACAGAAAATGTGAAGGTGCCAGAAAGCCAAACTGCAATATTCAAGAAAGTTTCTGCACACTTTGGTCACATGCAAGTTTCAGAATTGAATTGTCATGCTAGGACTTCGGTCAAACGGCCTTCCTCGGGGCAACAGCCAACACCTTTTCACTGAGGCAAAAGCTGAAGGTGAAAGCAAGTAGAGTGCACATGATGAGAGGCCATGGGAGGCCAAATGTTGATCTGAGGCGCTAGATAGTACTGTGTTGGGTTAATTTAAGATAGACCAATGGTTCCAGACCAATAAGCTGTCTGAGATACTGTGTCGACAGCACACAAGAGTGTTAATACTATCTGCCACCACTATAACTTGAAAAAAGTCAGCTGACCTGATTACGTCTAGTGATAAAAAAAAACATAATAATCTGAGATGACATTTCTTGCATTATTTCATCTCATCTTCATGGCTGAAGAACCGAGTGAGTGTGTTCACATTTAAAGGCTTCATACCCTTGGAAAACAATTTGCATCGTTTTGGTACTCTGACAAATCATACTAACACTTATCAAGAATCTGCAACTATTATCGTCTTTCCATAGTTTTAGAACTCCTCCCTATTTTAATAACGTGTTTAGATATGTGTTCATTCTGAATTTCACAAAATCACGGAAGAGGACCAAACCTTGTTCAGTTGATATTACCATAGCGACACTGCCTATTCTTTACCATTTACAAGCTAACAGCAGAAATGGCTAATGTTAACATATCTTTCTTGTCTGCCAGGCAGTGAAAGTGTCTTTGCACTACTTTGCTATATGATGAGAGAGAGACAGTTGGATGAAGTTTGTTTTTGGTGACAAAAACGTTTCAAGTCGTCTAGGTTGGCCAGGCACAGTACATTTCTCTCCCACGAACGCAAAGCATCAGCTACACCCTGAGCTAGCAGTAATGGCATGCTTTGTAACGTGAGATTTACTAAACTGAATAAATAGGCAAGGCAAGTTTATTTGTATAGCACATTTCAGCAACAAGGCAATTCAAAGTGATTTACATGACACATTAAAAGCATCAAGAAAAAGTAAATACTATCAAACTGCCTTGCTAGTTTAATCGTGTTATAACTAACATCCACACAAAAAAAGTCTGGACAGATTTAGTTACTACGAACATGAATTTCACATTTGCATTTTTATAGCTAACGTTATCCCAGTAATCAATGGTTTTGAACGGACCCGTGGCTAATGTAACATCTAACAGTCTAGGCATAGGCTGAATATCGTTTCCATAGGAGCTTCTGAAGAGTGCAATAATACCCGGAGGGATGGCATCAAACACAATTGAGAAATCTTTCGGTGAGACAGGGAAACCATAGTGATTAAGGAACTCAGTGTAAGTATAAAGCTGTCCGTTTTGGTTAAATCATTGACTTAATAGAAGAATGTCATTGTCAAACCACCGTTGTAGAAAGATTGACCTTGATGATGATTGATTTCTAATGTAAAGTGTGTTCTAATAGATGCAAGGAACCACACAAATATACCTCAAGTGCCAAGGATATGGTACCTTAAATACTAACTAATGGAGCTATATGGCTGATAGAAATGGACCTTACTACTGTATATGCCTATAGGCATTTGTGAAAGAAATCTCACTCCCAATATGATGCAGACAGTTTAGACATATAGTGCAGACAACCTGAAAAGTCTTGTGAAAGCTTGCTGCTGGTTTACAAATTAACTTATTGCAAAGGTACCATGTGTAAGTCCCTGGTGATGGAGGTGGATAAATCAACTTATTCAGAGGAAACATTAGACAAACTCAGGAGGATTCAAATAAAATGTATGAGCATTACATTGATTGATTTGATAGGAAATGATATATCTTGTGCATTTGTAACCGAGTGAAAGGTGAGTCCTCGTAAACCCTTGTGGAGTGAGTAGTCCACCGAGGTAGAGGTAGCGAGTAGCTGGTGAAACTCACTCCTAGTATAAAGGATGTGTTAAGGACCCTGCCGATAGAGATACCTCTCTGGGTATAATTGTTAGCACATCCGACTTGCAAGCGCAAGGTTGCAGGTTAGCCTCCCTTCCTGGACAATCCCTTAACATGGGTCAAATGCACCAGAACCAGAAACACACAACACAAACCAGAAACACACAACACAAACCAGCGGACAAACCAGAAACACACAACACAAACCAGAAACACAACGCAGACAAGAGTACTGACTAGAGTACTTCCGTTACACATTTAATGGTGTGTACATTTCCCATGTTGTTGGAGAAGCAGTGGTTGGATGACTCCTATATCGAATCAAGATCCAAAGGCATCAATGACCAGAGGTATGCACTCCCCGAGCATCCTTATCCTGTTCATATTAGTACCCAGGTGAAGAGTAGAGGGAACCCTGTGATCATTAGAGATGTACATTCTCTGACCTTCCACTGCCATGGAGATGTTCCATGTTAAAATTAGCATACTGTTCTTTGGGCTTGTATTAAGGTACTATCCTTCTAATGGGGACCCAGCCTTAGACAAGTAAAAATGCAGCCGTCACAGCTGGTTAGCTACTGGCGGGTTTGTAAACAGCGGGCCATGTTATGTTCACTTTATGCAACACCCAGCAAGCAATGAAATGTCTTGCCCCTAAAGAAAACCTCTAGTCACCTCTAGTCAGCTAGATATATTGGACGTTATATCTGTTTATCTAGCGAAGGTACAACACAATCACCTGACTCTTGTGTGGTCACGTCAACAGGCTAGCCAAGCTAACGTTAACTAGTATTTATTTAGGCTTGATCAACACTATAACTAGCTAGCTAGCGTTACATGACTACCTACACTGACCCTGATGTAAGTAGCAAGCAAGCTACCAGTTAGGGCCTGCTGTAGGCTAGCTAGCCGTGCTAGTTAGCCTGTTAGCCTGTTAGCCTAGCAGCACTCCCTCTCGCCTGTCACAACTATAAAGTCAGTTTGGGTATCATGGTTTGGTAACTGTGCATCTCTGTCAATGTCTGAGATATGTCACACATGACGTTAACCTTTAAATCATGCGAGTAGGCATAACTCATTGAACTGAACTGACCTTGAACACCAGTAACGTTACTTGCTTTCTTCTGTGCCCCATTCCCCAAATGCAAACATTAACAGGTTGGTAACGGTGGAGACGTCAGCCATTTTACCACACAGACAAAATTGCATACATATAACCAGCATCCCAGCACAAAAACAGCATCTTCTGTCAATGGCAGGTAACTTAGCGAGCACCAGCTAACTTTATTATTGTTGACAGACGAGTAACATGACGTGTTCCTCTTCAACCCATGAACACCTTTGTTGGAGAGATAGTAGCTAGTGCTAAACTGAACCAGGCTATGCTTTCTTGCGCTAACGTTACTGCGAAAGTGTTCGTGAGCTAGCTTAGCCAGGCAACGTTACTTCAATGAGCTGACTAGCATAGCTAACAAAGACAAGCTAGCGTTAGCCATCCAGCTAAGTATTTGCTAGCTAGCATGCACAGCTTGAAGTTGTTGCTAGCCAGGGCTAGCTGTAAACGAGCATAACGTGATCATCAACACAAACCACCAGGTCATATATCTTACCAGAAATAAATTGATGCAACTTCCTTGTACTCAATTATTCCGTCTGTGTATTTGACGCTTGGTATGTCAGCGTCCCGTGTATTATATATATATGTCCAGATAGGCACCGGGGTTCTTGGTGTCTTGGTTCCAGATAGGCACCGGGGTTCTTGGTGTCTTGGTTCCAGATAGGCACCGGGGTTCTTGGTGTCTTGGTTCCAGATAGGCACCGGGGTTCTTGGTGTCTTGGTTCCAGATAGGCACCGGGGTTCTTGGTGTCTTGGTTCCAGATCCAGATAGGCACCGGGGTTCTTGGTGTCTTGGTTCCAGATAGGCACCGGGGTTCTTGGTGTCTTGGTTCCAGATAGGCACCGGGGTTCTTGGTGTCTTGGTTCCAGATAGGCACCGGGGTTCTTGGTGTCTTGGTTCCAGATCCAGATAGGCACCGGGGTTCTTGGTGTCTTGGTTCCAGATAGGCACCGGGGTTCTTGGTGTCTTGGTTCCAGATAGGCACCGGGGTTCTTGGTGTCTTGGTTCCAGATAGGCACCGGGGTTCTTGATTTTTTTTGTTCTTACTCGGGTGTTTTTCCTGCGTCACAGTCGCCCCGCCTCCTTACTCAAGTTCACTACTCCGCTGACGTTCATCTTTATCTATAATGACACCTAATAGGTAAGATACTTTTTAACAGGGATATTGGAAATTGAAACTACAGCATGTAGCTCTAATAATTTCAAAACAATTATTGAAAGCACAAAAAATAAATGTTATCTCTGGCTTCTACGTGATTTATCATTAAGGGGCAGGGTTCTTCTTTCAAAGGCTGAAGGGCTGTCTAGATTAACCTATACTGCTCAATCTTTATGTGTAGCTAGATCCTGTTATGTGTAAAACAAAAGACTAAGTTCTGTTTGATTTTGTATGGAAAAAACGCAAAAACTAAAAACTATCTTCGGAAAGCGGTGGTAATGAATGAATACAGCAAGGGCGGACGTTTTTTAGACTTCACTTCATTTAGACAACTCTAAATTACACTTTCAAAATCAAATGGATTAGGCAGTACCTCCAATGTCCAACCTCTATATGGAATTCTATTCCCCAGTATGTTTTTTCTTTGGTAGGTGGTCTTACATTTTTCTTACTAGGCACGTATGATGTTGATAAGATTCCCTTTAAACTGTCCTCATTTCATAGACAAATGCTAGTCTGGAACTTAATGTACAAACACAACTTTACTCCTCATAGATTTTTCATATGGAACAATAGGCATAAGCATAGGTCAATCTTTCTACAACGGTGGTTTGACAATGACATTCTTCTATTAAGTCAATTATTTAACCAAAACGGACAGCTTTACACTTACACTGAGTTCCTTAATCACTATGGTTTCCCTGTCTCACCGAAAGATTTCTCAATTGTGTTTGATGCCATCCCTCCGGGTATTATTGCACTCTTCAGAAGCTCCTATGGAAACGATATTCAGCCTATGCCTAGACTGTTAGATGTTACTAAAACTTCTATTGGAGAAGCATGCTTTACAGGCAACAGTAGGGATAAGAACAGTATTATTAGGTATTATTTTCAGCAAAACATTGTATGTATCCACTTTTGTTGAAGACATTAATTGGAAGAAGCTTTGGCTCTTGCCACATACGTTTTTCATTACCAACAAGTAATATCCTACAAAATGATACATAGATTTTATCCAACCAATTTTTATTTGCAAAGGTTTAGGAAAGATATTGATGTTAACGTTTTGTGGAGAGGAGAGAGAAACATTGGTCCATTTATTCTGGTCCTGTCTGCACACAAAACAGTTGTGGTGTAACTTGACGGTTTATTATGGACCATATCCATCCCCGCTTCTCCTTACTCGGGAAGAATGTGTTGTTTGGTATCATTGAACATGAAAGGACTGCCTACTCACAATTTTATTTAATTAACTTGCTTATTATTCTGTCAAAATTCTACATTCATAGATCCAAGTTTATACGTAAGAAACCATTTTATTGTGTTTATAAAACAATATATTTCGTCAATCTCTGACTGTACAAACCGAAAAGCTGTAAAAACGTATAACTGTTGTAAACTTTACAATGTATTTATTTAGAATTTAATATTGTATTCTATTTTTTTTCCTTCTTTCTCCTCTGTAACCTCCCTGGCGTGCTTGTGATATGAGTCTGTTGTTGTTGTATTCTACTTGACTTACTGTACATGTATACTATTTGTTTAAATAAAGTTTATAAAAAAAACAAACATCTATCATCAACACCAATTTTATTTTATTTTTTTTAAATAAAAAAAAATAAGTTGACTACTCCGTAGCTATTTGATTTGATAACCACGGATGTGATGCGGAGCAGCTCCAGGCTGGGAAGCCTTTTGGCCTAGTGACCAAGATCAGTATTACAGGTCACGTGACGCATTTGGGAGCAAACCAGGCCAGGTCCAGCCTGGCTTATGTGCGTTGGCTGGCTTGTTTCTGTGCAGGACTGGTAATACGGTAATGTCTGATAAATAAAGATGGGTCTTGTCACCTGGACACATCAGTTCCATACACATAAAGTCATCCCCACCGGGAACCCCGGTCTCCTGGGTGGGAGTCCAATGCTCTCACCACTACTCTACTTGTGCAGTGGAGATCGGCGGGTTGATTTTGGTGTCCTTCTTCCAGTCCCTAGTGTGGGTTGGGGTTAGAATATGGGTTGGGGTTGGGACAGGATCTGATCTATAAGGCAAGGGGTAAAGGTTGGAGTGAAAGGATGAACATGTGGAGGTTTGGGGTATAGTCCCATAAAGTCATCCCCCCCGGGTCTTCAACCCCAGTCTCCAGGGTGGGAGTCCAATGCTCTCACCACTACTCTACTTGTGCAGTGGAGATCGGCGGGTTGATTTTGGTGTCCTTCTTGATTTTGGTGTGCTGGGACTACTGCCTCTTGTGGTGCCAACAGAGAAATGCACGCCAACATTGTCCGCAGTAATGGAGGGAGGGAGGGAGGGAGTGATAACCTGACGAACACAGATAGGGAGAGAAACTACGCACGTCAGTGGCATCTGGTGGGTCCTAGAACCCCAGAACTGGCACCGCAAACGCTTAATGGCTTGTAGCCACAGGCGACTCCAATTCTGAAAAGGCTGGTTTCCTCTTGAAACAAAGACATCTTGATGGTATATAAAATAGTCTTTCTCACAATCTTCGCGGTGCTAGGCAGAGCACTATCCACTCAGCCACCGCTGACCTGGGAAATCTGTGGAATCTTTTTGTTTTGATGTTCTGGGACCACTGCCTCTTGTGGTAGCGACATAGAACTGCAGGTCAACAACGCCAGGACATACTTACAACCCGACATTGGCTCTTCTAGGTGTGCTGGCTTACAGCCAACGCATAAAAACATGGCAAATAAAAACATTGCCCTCCAATGGTTGAAAGTGGTACTACACTGAGTTGTGTTAAGTGGAACATACCATAATGTGGGGTCTTGAGGGGTCTTCAAGTGACACATCACACAAAACACACATGCAATCAGAGGTCACCGGTGGAAAGTGTTCCCTGCATTTATCCCATCCAACTCCCTCCTCCTCCAGGGGCAGCCAGGAGCAGTGGGCAGCCATTGTTCATGGCGCCCGGGGACCAAGTCCAAGTGCTCAGTCCAGGTCTTGGTCAGGGACCAGACTGAAGAGCAACTGTTGTTCTGCACGTTTTTCGTATTGGGTTCTTTCACGAGGAAACCCTTTCGAACTCCGCACAGAAAGGCCCGGACACCTTTTTGCTGTGAGGTGACAGTACTAGGTACAGTATTGTGCCACCATGAGCGATTTTGGGGTTCAGTGTCTTGCCCAAGGATACTTCTCCACAACAGCTGGAGCTGGGATGGAACTGGGGACCTTGCGATCCCCAGCCGGACGCTCTACCTCCCAAGCTACGTGTTGCCCAAATTAAAAGGTATAGGTGTTTGGTGGATGAAGGGGATGGGTTTCCTTAAGAGAATGTTTTAAATAGTGTCTTCTTATATTTACACAAACAGAAGAGTAAACGGTCAGATAAATCAACAATTACCCACTTGGGGCTAGATCTACTCGGCTGTGACTCAGGAGGTAGAGCGGGTCGTCCAATGACCACAGGGTCGGGTGGTTTGATTCAAGATTCGTTTTATTAGCCATGTACTTCACACATACTAGGAATTTGACTAGAGTGATAGCATACGCTGTTGCAGACAATGGAGGACAGGATGCAGGACAAAAAACTGTGCAAATACAAAATACACTGCAAACAAAATACAGTGCATTAGACAAAATATGATAAACTATTAAAAAGGTAGGCACAATATATATACAGAATGGAGTGCGGTGAGTGTACTGTATGTACAGTGTGTGTGTGAGTGTAGTGTGATAGATGAGCGATGTTTTATGTATACAGTGCAATGTGTGTGCCGTTGAGGTATGTGGAACAATCGGAGGTTGTGTGCACGTTTCAAGGGGTATATCAGTGTGTGTGTGTGTGTGTGGGGGGGGGGGGTTGTGGGGGGACACAAGCCTTGTTGATGAGTCTGATGGCCGTAGGAAAGAAGTTTGAAGTTTTGAAGTTTGAGTTTATTTTCCCACATGGCTGTATGATACTGAAATACATGGGCATCACAATTCAAGACACTAAAATTACATAAATATCACATAATAAAATCAACACATTGAGAATAGCAAGTGCAACAGGCAATAGAGGCAGTCACAGCTTTGAGACAGAGTCAACTATGTGCAGTCAATTACAGTCCTTGGTTGATGAGGGACGTGAGGAAGGGGATCGGAGGTCTCTTATAGCGGTCAGTGCGCGCCCGTGGGACGACCAGTTTGTCTCCATTCCGAGAGTGTCTTCCTGTCACCTCTGCCCTAGTGGGTGGAAGCCAGGACCGGAACTGGGAGGTGAGGAGGGACTTGGCAAAGTCACAGCACAGTCTGGTCCTCTGTCCTGTAAGGTGCTGAGGGAGAGGGTTTGCAGGGCCTTCTGATATCTGTCATACACCCTCCCAAGAATGATGCGGCACGCCCGCTTTTGAACCCGCTCCAGTCCTGGGTTTGTGCTGTTTTTGTGGCAAGTGGACCCGGTTCTGATGGACTGCAGTCTCATGCCAGAGGGGAGTGTCTCAAAGAGACCGTGTCCAGGATGGGAGGGGTCGGCCATGATCTTTCTGGCCCGTTTTAGGGTCCTGGAGGGGTGCAGGTCCTGAAGGGAGGAAAGTCTACAGCCGATCACCCTCTCAGCGGAGCGGACGATGCGCTGCAGTCTGGCCTTGGTGGGGGTCCTTGACCATGGTGATGGAGGAGGTGAGGATGGACTCGATGATGAAGGTTTTAGAAGAGTACCATCATTGCCTTTGGCATGTTGAATTTCTTCAGCTGCCTCAGGAAGTACATCCTCTGCCGTGCTTTTTTGGTGACTTGAGGTCCCTGGAGATGGTGGTGTCAGGAAGCGGAAGGAGTCAACAAAGGTCACTGGGGGGTCATTCAGTGTGATGGGGGGAGGGGGAGTGATTTCTCTCTAAAGTCTACAATAATCTCCACTGTCTTGAGAGTGTTGAGCTCCAGGTTGTTTTGGCCGCACCAGGACAGCAGCTGGTCGATCTCACACCTGTAGGTGGACTCGTCGCCAGGGTAGGAATTTCATCATTTTAGGGGCAAGGCCATTTGGGTTTCAGTGTCGCTCAATTTTTTAGGAAATAAAGGCCATGTGCGAGGGCACAAAAGCCACTCAGTGAAATAAGAGTATTTGTAGCCTATGAATAAATAACTTGACTTTAAAGATTGATTGCATTAAACTTCTGGAAGGGACTTGGACCTACTGACTGACCTAGAATTGGCAAGTATATTCTTCTAACTCTAAGAGGTAGTGCTAAGTGCTAGTCCTCAAGTGTTGTTGTGAGAGTCTTTTGTGAGAGCTAGTTTCTGCCTGACCTGACACATTGCCCTGGTGACTGCCGTAAGGGAGTGACCTACTCTCCTGGCAGACAGGACACACACTGGACTCCAGCACACAACCCTCGGGGCGACTGGTTGCCCAGTCACTCTGAGGCCCCTGTGTCGATCGACACTGTCACGGCTCTTCTCTGTCCTGGCCCCTCAGTGGTGGAATGAACTGTCCACTGATGTCAGGACAGCAGAGTCGCTGCCCATCTTTCGTCGCAGGATCAAAACTCCCCTCTTCAAGAAGTACTACCAGGATCCTCCCTCTTAAGCACCTATTGTATTAAAGATTGCTTTGTTGCACTTTGCCTTCAGATTATGCTTTTACTCACTTCTTTTAGAAAGGATAATGCACTTGTGTTCTGGCAAGTAGTAGTACATTCACTTTTCCTATGTTAAATGCAATTATTGTAAGTCACTTTGGATAAAAGTGTCAGCTAAATGACTGTAATGTAATGTAAAGTTTTTAGGCCTACTATTTGACAAGGACCACGTGATATCGAACCCAAATATAAACTGAGCGGATAATTTAAACAATTGAGTTCTGTACAGTATATGTCCAATAAGAAACATCAATGACATGAAAAACAAATAGCCTAGTGTATTCACTTTTTTGTATCATGAATTCCTCCATAATGTTGTTATAAGTCATGCAATCTTGGTGGAATCATTTCAATGCAGATGCCTGGAGAAAACGCTTCTAATGTGTTGAAAGGGAGTTTTCACACGTTGCAGTAGTAGTCCTCAATGTTAGGTCAAGGGTAGAGCCTATAAACTGTGATGACAGTCTGCATGCCCTGAAGTGCACAGCTCAGCTCGACTCCCAACTGAAATTACACTAGCGGTAGGCCCATGGATGCGGGTAGGCCTAACCGCTAGACAGGCGTAACTTCCTTTTTCACTATACTGCGGCCGTCAAACAAAAAACACACCATTGTTTCTTAATGTTTTAATTTATAAGGAATTTAAATTTAGTATTTTTAATTTAATTGAAAAATACTATGATTAATAAAAAGAAAAACGAATTAACCTATGCCCCCCCTCCCCTCCCCCCGCCTTTCTCCACTCTCTCTCTCTCCCTCCACTCTCTCAGCGCCGTGGATGCGTGGTAGGCCTATAGGTACAGGATACTAACCCGTTCATATATTGGGCTTATAGCGCTTCTCATCTGCCAAGACAAATCTGCCCTGCCTTAACGTTCTGTACTAGGCTATTTTAGGCGAAAGGGAGAGGCTAAGTGAATTAGATTTGTTCTCAGGTACAATAGTTCAGTAGCTATTGATAAATCAGAGAGAGACTTGACATGTTTTACTACCAAACCGTTTTGGAGCGTCGTACGGGGTGTTTCTCCACTATATGGTAAGTTATTCCCTAGCTGCCAATTTCACATGCCGTCTATCGTAGGCTATAGTAGCCTACGCTGTAGGTTTTATACATTAGTTAGTGATGTTCATCCAGACAAAAACTATCCCAAATACTCGGTCCTATAGGTAAGACAAAACTAACCTGTAGAAACCTTAATCTTATTAGGGTTAGGGCATTTTAGAAAGCGTGAGATAAGCTTAAATGCCATAGCTTAATATTGAATAAAAGCACTTGTTTAATCAAAGATGGCTCAATTCGAACAGGCCTGCGTATAATAGCGGGTTAGCACAGGCCTGTTTTAATTGAACTATTTCAGTTTTAGCCAAATGTGTTCTGTACAGTAGCCTAGCCTAGCTTGGCTGAGTTTTAGCCAAGTTTAGTTTTAGTTTCTAGCTAGCCCCTGAGGGGTTGCAACGACCAGACATAACATGCTAAGTAAACACCACATGTATGATGAAAACACAGTCACATCAATCAATGCCGCCCTTGAATTTGAAGATTGATTATCAAAACAAGTGTCATAGAGTTCAGAGGGTTTCGGATTGGGAAATTGATTATTCTCTAGCTAGACTTAGAAGCCTTTAAAGGCTTCACTGAACTAAAACTAAGCTAGAACTGGGTGGAAACAATTAGTTTCAAAAACGTGCATTGCGAAACAAATTCAAAGTGAGTTAAAAAAAAAAACGTAAAAAAAAAACTGCATGGCCAAATCAATCCAAAGTCTCCAGGTCGTACGTTTGTTCAGGTTTTAAATAATCCAAAGATGTATAGGTTTGTTAGCGGCCGTCCTCGCTGCCGTTCAAACAACTATCTTGAATATTCACCTTATTTATAATAATTGAATAAGTTGAATATATACATCTCCAGACGTATTGATGGGCGGAGATCTCCCGTTGTCTTCTCTAGCCTACTTATCCAGTGATTTCAGCACCACGAACAGCGCCCTACCGCTCACTGTTTTCTTGTCCAATCAGAGAGAGTCAAAGTCAAAGGTCAAAGTCAATTTTATTTATATAGGGCTTGGAAAAATGTAGTCCCAGACATGACCATCTTGTTTCTACACAGGTGTATCTATTCTCTGATTGCATAGGATTCTATGCAGTAGAGCCAATCAGACAAATAGATACACCTGTGTAGAAACAAGATGGTCGTGTCTGGGACTACATTTTCCCAAGCCCTATAGGCAGAAGACAGCCCAAGTAGGCTAGAATTCGGATGGGCTCAGTTTTCCTAGGGGAGGAAGTATTACCTCCTAACGGTAACATGGGCATATCCTTCATTTTACTGGTAGGCTAATAGCCACCTCCGCTAGGCCTAGTCTAGTCAAAAGCTAGTCTCATTATCTAACTGATCGCTGCCGGTATGTAATTACCATCCATTTGAATTTGTGTGCCTGCTAGGCTGGCTGCCACGAAAGGAAGAAAACTGGGAAGACGAGATTACATGAGCGTTAATGTTCCACGGACTTGGTAAGATCTTTCGGTCTTCTACCGCATAGTGGCTTTGGAATAGCATTTTTTGGAGTCGAACGCATTACCATTTGAGCTCTCAACCACGCGCCTAAATATACTGACATCATTGCCTTCATCTGTAACGTCCGCGTCCCTGCAGTAATGACATCATGGACTACGTGCTGCTGCGAGTCCCGCCCCCTCAGTCCGGCTTGCCACGCCCCCGTTTCTCCCTCTACCTGTCCTCCCAGCTGCAGTATGGGACCGTGGTGGTCTACCATCGCCAATGCACCATGCTCCTGAGTAAGAGACAGGACGCCAGGAGGGGAAAAAGAGAGTGTTCATCGGTGTTAGAAAACAAGTGACCAATGGGTTGGGGCGCGTGCCATGTGAAGGCTAGTCCTTACCGCAGCAGCGTGGGTTCGAATCCGGCCCATGCCCTTTGCTGCATGTCTTTCCCTCTCTCTCTCTCTCCCTCTCTCTCCCTCTCTGTCTCTCTCTCCCTCTCTGTCTCTCTCTCTCTCCCTCTCTGTCTCTCTCTCTCTCTCTCCCTCTCTGTCTCTCTCTCTCACCCTCTCTGTCTCTCTCTCTCACCCTCTCTGTCTCTCTCTCTCTCTCTCTCCCTCTCCGTCTCTCTCTCTCTCTCTCTCTCCCACCTCTCCTGTCTGGACTTGCACTGTCTATCCCTTTAAAGCAGAAATGCCTTAAAAATAAGTTACATTTAAACAAAACAAGTGATCAGGGTTGTTGTGTGTGTAGCGGAGCTCCAGATCACCGTGGAGCGACTGTCCAAGGCCAGGACCGTCCAGAGGATCGACATGGAGGCGCCGGGCAGGTGAAGTGAACTTCAGCTCCACTGCATTCTCTGGATTCACAGGCGGCCTACAATGGCTTTGAACAGCTGAGTGACTTCTACACCCCCCCACCTCCCCCTTCTCAGGTCAAGCCTGAATCTGTCTGACTCCCTGTCTGTCCTGGAGGCGCACGAGTGGGCCCAGGACCCTTTCTTTGGACAGATGCATGCTGGGTACATGCCCAGCCCCAGTACTTTGATGCAGGTAGGTACCCCTGATCAGAAACAGAGCAAGGACTGGAGTTTCAACATGCAAAATATCTCTAATCCGTGTGTGGTTAAAGCACTGGTCTCTCTCTCTCTCTCTCTCTCTCTCTCTCCTCTCTCCTCTCTCCTCTCTCTCTCTTCTCTCTCTCTCTCTCTCTCTCTCTCTCATGGATCCCTTGTTTCGACCTCGTCTGGTGGAGCTGGAGGTGGTGAGAGAAGCCTCTCCAGAGCGCCCTCTAGTGGCCAGTCCAGGGACTCCTCCTCTGGATGGTGAGGAAGAAGAGGCTGGGGAGGGGGGAGAATGGCCCCCATGGGGATCTGGGGGAAACAGGACAGATGTACGGAAGAGAAAGAGCACCAGTGGCCAGGGGGAGAGATAGAGAAAGAGCACCAGTGGCCAGGGGGAGAGATAGAGAAAGAGCACCAGTGGCCAGGGGGAGAGATAGAGGGAGAGCAGCAGTGGCCAGGGGGAGAGATAGAGGGAGAGCACCAGTGGCCAGGGGGAGAGATAGAGAAAGAGCACCAGTGGCCAGGGGGAGAGATAGAGAAAGAGCACCAGTGGCCAGGGGGAGAGATAGAGGGAGAGCCCCAGTGGCCAGGGGGAGAGATAGAGGGAGAGCACCAGTGGCCAGGGGGAGAGATAGAGGGAGAGCACCAGTGGCCAGGGGGAGAGATAGAGGGAGAGCACCAGTGGCCATGGGGAGAGATAGAGGGAGAGGGCTAACATGGACGGAGTGATGATGAAGATGATAGTTTAAATGTAGAGAGAAAAGAGGAGAGTGTCCTGTATGTCGTTCATCGTCATCCCTCGTTCATTCCCAGGTTTGACCGCTCTTCCTGCCTCCATCACTCTGGTAGAGAGAGAGCCCGCCTCGTTCCCCTCCCAGGTACATTACATTTACACTACATTTACATTACATTTACATTACATTACAGTCATTTAGCTGACACTTTTATCCAAAACTACTAACAATAATTACATTTAACGTAGGAAAAGCCAATGTACTCCTACTTGCCAGAACTCACAAATGCATCTCCTTTCTAAAACAAGTGACTAAGAGCATAATCTAGTGCTGAAGGCAAAGTGCAAGAATAGCAATCTAAAATACAATAGGTGCTTAAGAGGGAGGATTGTTGTAGTACTTCTTGGAGAGATGAGTTTTGAGCCTGCGGCGAAAGATGGGCAGCGACTCTGCTGTCCTGACATCAGTGGGCAGTTCGTTCCACCACGGTAGTCTGTTCATCTCTACAGACCTGCTGCAACACGTTCTCATCCCCATGTGTTAGGAAGACTGCATCAGTGTTAGGAAGACTGCACCATGTGTTAGGAAGACTGCATCAGTGTTAGGAAGACTGCACCATGTGTTAGGAAGACTGCATCAGTGTTAGGAAGACTGCATCATGTTAGGAAGACTGCACCATGTGTTAGGAAGACTGCATCATGTTAGGAAGACTGCATCAGTGTTAGGAAGACTGCATCAGTGTTAGGAAGACTGCACCATGTGTTAGGAAGACTGCATCATGTGTTAGGAAGACTGCATCAGTGTTAGGAAGACTGCATCATGTTAGGAAGACTGCATCAGTGTTAGGAAGACTGTATCATGTGTTAGGAAGACTGCATCATGTTAGGAAGACTGTATCATGTTAGGAAGACTGCACCATGTGTTAGGAAGACTGTATCAGTGTTAGGAAGACTGCATCAGTGTTAGGAAGACTGCATCAGTGTTAGGAAGACTGCATCATGTGTTAGGAAGACTGCATCATGTGTTAGGAAGACTGCATCATGTGTTAGGAAGACTGCATCAGTGTTAGGAAGACTGCATCATGTTAGGAAGACTGTATCATGTGTTAGGAAGACTGCATCATGTGTTAGGAAGACTGCATCATGTTAGGAAGACTGCATCAGTGTTAGGAAGACTGCACCATGTGTTAGGAAGACTGCATCATGTGTTAGGAAGACTGCATCATGTTAGGAAGACTGCATCAGGTAAGGGAAGACTGCATCAGTGTTAGGAAGACTGCATCATGTTAGGAAGACTGCATCATGTGTTAGGAAGACTGCATCATGTGTTAGGAAGACTGCATCATGTGTTAGGAAGACTGCATCATGTGCCACTTCAGAATTGAGTTCCCTATATCAATGCATTTCTCAATAGGAGTTCTCCCATTTACAAAAGTAATAGTAACTGCTACACACATAAAATTGTATTACCAAGTCAATACATTTGCCAATTTGTCCATTCGACTTACAGGTGATTAGGGTTTAGGGTTAGGCCTGGGATTAGGGTCAGGGTTAGTAGATGAGAGGGGTGTAACGATACACTAATCTCATGATACGATACGATACACGATATTGGGTTGACGATAACAATACGATACGATACACTAAGGGCAGGTGTGAAGCGTTTCAGTAGCGCTGCTGTTCACACCAATAGTGCATTTCTCCACATTTCTACTCCAATACACTTTGTGAATTTAGAGCTTAACTGTTATAATATCATGGAGGCCTAGAGACAAAAGACGTGTTTGTTACCAGCGTTGTGTAGCCAGTGTTCACTGATATACAATAAACATATCACAATATTGTTTTCACCTTGACGATACGTATTGTGACGTTTCTGTATCGCGATATATTGTGGCACGATATATTGTTACACCCCTAGTATATGACGAAGGTAAACAGAGGGCTGGGCGCTTTGTAAGATAAGTGCTTAATCTAGTAGGGCTGGGTATCGAGTCGAATTTCAAGAATCGATTCGATTCCGATTCACAAGGTTTGGAATTGATTATCATTTTTTTTAGCTGTAACCTTAATTACATGACTGCCAAGTTATGCAACACATTAATACTAGGGCTGGGTATCGATACTGATTTCTAAAAATGAATGAATGAATCATTGAATGAACTAATGAACTATTCATTCCTTCATTTATTAATTCATTCATTAAATAAAAGATCGATTTTGGGATTCATGAATCGATTCTGAATCATTTGATGTGTGTGTGAATTTTTAAACCCAGCCCTATAATCTAGCCTACCTCCTTGTTCAGGGTTTGTTGTTCTGTTACACAAAATGTGTCTCCTAGTACAACGCTTTGAATGGTGTTACAGTAAATACACAAAGCCCAGGCATTGTTAATGCATTTCCTCAGAGCCTAATTCCCTGGCTTCTCATCCCACCTGGAGAGCTAAACTCATCTAAAAATGCAAAGGTGTCTTAATAAGTGTGAACAGTCAGACAGCACAGGACATGATCAAACACAGGAAGGGACATTTCACTCCTGCGTATCCCCGAATCTCTCCCCCGGAACATTCTACCAGGCCGACCCAAGGGAAGTTAGTTCCTCCTCTAATCAAGATCCCTCTCCTCCCTTTCTACCCTCCCTCTCTACCTCTCCTCTCTCTCTCCCGGGGTAGTTCGAAGGGGCAGATCTCACTGAAGCCATGCCTGAAGACATTGACTTGCTGCTGGAACAACCAGACGAGTTCCCAGGATGTGAGATTCAGATTGAGATTCAGTGATTCAGATTGAGATTCAGTGATTCAGATTGAGATTCAGTGATTCAGATTCAGATCCAGGTGTTTCCACTGTAGGGTGGTGAGGGTAAAACGTCCTCAGTAAAAAACTGGCTTCCCTCCCTCGTCTTTAAAGATGATGATCACTGATCTGATGGGACTGGATGGGTGAAAGTCATTATTTCAGTTTTACCTGCAGACTATCCAGTCATGTGAGACAGTTATGAAGGAACCCAGAGTAGGGTGGAAGGTAGCCGATCTCTAAGGTCAGAGGTGATTCTGTCTGTCTGCGTTCCAGGGGAAAGAGAGAGAGATGTGGGTCCAGACCAAGAGAGACAACTTCCCCTTTCAACTTCCCCTGTTGAGTAAGTGACCACATTATAAACCCAGTCACACACACCAAAATACACATGCACTCTCACACACAACTACGTCATACACATCACTCACTCACACACGCACGCACACACACACACACACACACACACAAACACACACACATAAACCCACACACACCAAAATACACATGCACTCTCACACACAACTACGTCATACTCATCACACACACACACACACGGCCTCTGTGCCCTCTGTCAGTCTGCAACCCCCCACCCTGCCCAGCGAGGACGTCCTAGCCCCGCCCCCCGGGGGGTCCGGGCTGCCCACGGAGAAGCCTGCAGCGTCGTCTGAGGAGAAGACCCCCGTGTCTGCCCCCCGGCCCCCCTCCCCGCCCAGCCACGCGGGGGAGAGACGGAGAGAGAGCCCCACCCTTGAGGTGTGTGTGTGTGTGTGTGTGTGTCCTTAGGTGAAACCTATCTTACAGCACTAATCTACACACCTTTAAGGCGTTTTATAGACATTTGTTCATCAACTTGTCACTGTTTTTTGGGATCTTAATTGTATTATTGTTGTAAATTGCTTATGTTCTGTTGATGTTTGTGTTTGTGCTTGTGAGCTCGTCGGCGTTGGAAATGAGGGAAACCTCAATTGCCCCACAAGTTTAAATAAAGGTTTGAATTGAATATCTTCCTCATCTCCTCCATCTTCCTCGTTTCTGTCCCCCCCCCCCTCCCCCCCTCCAGGACACTTTGCCCCCGGGGACCCTGCCCCCCAGGAAGAGGAGGAGGAGGAGGCAGCTGTTCTTCATCGACCAGCAGACCCAGATCCCCGATGACGCGCTGAGAGAGCAGATGAACGACCCCCTCATTGAGACCAAGCCACTGGTACACACACACACACACGCACGCACGCACACACACACACACACACACACACACACACACACACACACACACACACACACACACACGGACATACTGTATGCACCTTCACACACACACATCCAAACACACACACAAGCACATACTGTACGCATCTTCACACACACACATACACACACACACACACACACAAGCACGTACGCACTCACACACACACACACACACACACACACACACAAGGACATACTGTATGTACCTTCACACACACACATCCACACACACACACACAAGCACATACTGTACGCATCTTCACACACACACATACACACACACACACACACACAAGCACGTACGCACTCACACACACACACACACACACACACAAGGACATACTGTACGTACCTTCACACACACACACACACACACACACACACACATACACACACACACACACACAAGCACGTACTGTACGCACTCACACACACACACACACACACACACACGCACAAGCACATACTGTACGCACCTTCACACACACACATACACACACACACACACACACACAAGCATGTACGCACTCACACACACACACACACACACACACACACACACACACACACAAGCACATACGCACTCACACACACACACACACACACACACACACACACACACACACACACACACACACACACAAGCACATACATTCACACACACATACACACACACACCACACACACAAATGTGCAGTGTCATATACTGTATGATATCATGTGTCATGTTCAACCTATGTTCCAGGTGACCGTTCAACTTCCCCACAAGAGAACCGTTTCTCCTGTTGATCTCCTCGGTAACCCCTGCACCGGTGAGTAGAGTAACACACACACACGCACACACACACACACACACGCACACGCACACGCACACACACACACACACACACACACACGCACACACACACACACACTCTCTCGCTTCATCCAAGTAACGCTAATCCTCACGCAACCTCACAAATCCCCCCCCAAAACACACATCTTAAAGGACAATGCTCGTTTTTGACAACCTGGACCTTATTTACGACATATTATAAGACGTTTGACTCACCGAGATCACTTTGGTGTAGTTCGGAGGCATGTAGAAGAAATTAAAAATCCAGCGTGAGCCAGTATATCCATGTAATGGCGGTGGTGGGGGCAACGAGAATGCAGCTTCTAAAAATCTATTTTCTGCCGCGAAACGGTTGTTTTCATCAATCTGTCTTGATGAATCGCTAGTTGTGCTTACATAGAGAGCATAGGCCTGTTGTGGTATTTCACATGCCTCTGTAATATTATCTTTAGAAACGTCTTTAGACACGAAATAGCTTCCTCACTTGCTCCAGCACGCATGCGCACAGCGTGCTG
>NC_140252.1:4764989-4769989 GCF_949987555.1 Borostomias antarcticus
CCTAACCCTGTCATCTCACTACACACTAACCCTGCCACCTCACTACACACTAACCCTAACCCTGTCATCTCACTACACACTAACCCTAACCCTGTCACCTCACTACACACTAACCCTAACCCTGTCATCTCACTACACACTAACCCTAACCCTGTCATCTCACTACACACTAACCCTGTCATCTCACTACACACTAACCCTAACCCTGCCACCTCACTACACACTAACCCTAACCCTGCCACCTCACTACACACTAACCCTAACCCTGTCACCTCACTACACACTAACCCTAACCCTGTCATCTCACTACACACTAACCCTAACCCTGTCACCTCACTACACACTAACCCTAACCCTGTCACCTCACTACACACTAACCCTAACCCTGCCACCTCACTACACACTAACCCTAACCCTGCCACCTCACTACACACTAACCCTAACCCTGTCACCTCACTACACACTAACCCTAACCCTGTCACCTCACTACACACTAACCCTAACCCTGTCACCTCACTACACACTAACCCTAACCCTGTCACCTCACTACACACTAACCCTAACCCTGTCATCTCACTACACACTAACCCTAACCCTGTCATCTCACTACACACTAACCCTAACCCTGTCATCTCACTACACACTAACCCTAACCCTGTCACCTCACTACACACTAACCCTAACCCTGTCACCTCACTACACACTAACCCTGCCACCTCACTACACACTAACCCTAACCCTGTCATCTCACTACACACTAACCCTAACCCTGCCACCGGACACCACCGACCTCTCTATAGACCAGGAGGTTCTCTTGGTTGATCTCTCTATACACCAGGAGGTTCTCTTGGTTGATCTCTCTATAGACCAGGAGGTTCTCTTGGTTGATCTCTCTATAGACCAGGAGGTTCTCCTGGTTGATCTCTCTATACACCAGGAGGTTCTCCTAGTTGATCTCTCTATAGACCAGGAGGTTCTCCTGGTTGTTCTCTCTATAGACCAGGAGGTTCTCCTGGTTGATCTCTCTATAGACCAGGGGCCGGTTGCACAAAACATCTTAAGTTAATATTTCCCTTAAGTTCTGACTTAAGGTTTCCTTAAAATAAAATCTGTTGCACAAACACCCTTAAGTATTCCCCTTAAGGTTTCCTTAAGATGTCCCTCAAATATTTAAGGTTTTCTACTTATCTCGGTATAATACTTAAGGAGTCCCTTAAAGTCCAGGTTAACCCAGTTCAATTTTTTGTTATGAGCTTCACACACCACAGGAAAACATGTCATTAACCACCCAGCCAAATCTGAGTGATTAAAAATGTCGCTAAGTATATAAAATAAGGCTTCAAAATCGGTTAAAAATCAGCAGCATTCTCTGGTCTGAGACTGTGGGGGCGTGTCTGCTGAAGGCACCGAAGCCACACCCAATTGCGTGGGGAGGGGGTGTGGAGGGAAGAACCTGTCAAATAGTACCGTTCTCTGGTCTGCATAGTCACACTGGCACGCCGTCTCTTTTGTGGTAGGAAGGCACAGCTTTGTGAAAACAGGAGAGAGGAGTTGAAATTACACTTGTCTAATGAATCAAACGCACAGATGCTTCCTCCTAACCTACCTCCTGACAAACACAGGTAAAACTGTAGCTACTCTATACCAACGCGCCAGTGTTACTGCCCTTAGATGCAAAATACAAAAACAGGCAACGAGGAATGTATGAGTCTGTCCCTATTTTCTCACTGCCACCTCCGGACCCATTCCTATCCCTCCCAGGCGATCCTGTCGTCCCTTGGGATCAATGGAAAAAGTTGTTTAAAATGTACCTTTTAGTCACTGGCTTGAACAGCGCTGATAGCGCGAAGAAGCGTACTACCGGAGTTGATAATCGGGACAGACTCATCCACTCTCGTTGGCAATGTTATGTGTGAGAATAACGAGCACTCGGCTTCAACTTTCCCGCAACATATCCAACAGAACTGGAATGTTCAGCCAGTAGCCGCCGAGCACCGCTTTACTGGGAGAGGGTGCGTCTTTCTCCAGCTGCAGCTGGTCTACCTAACCATCCCCCTCGCTCCCACCTCCCGGTCTCCCGCTGGAGAAATATACTGTAACCATTACCGGTGAACCCATACGCACATCAGGTGCCACAAATATGGCAGGCAGTTTCTGTATAGTTAACGCTTATAGTCATAATATATCATCCGTAACGTTATTTGGTGGGTGGTCGCCTGGTCGGTGCTGCTAGCTGTTAGCTAGACTAAGGTTATATACACACTCCCATCTGAAACAAGCTACATAGCTAATGTTAGCTATAATTCCTCCTAAGATTACATAATTCATCATAGCTGACATTACCACATACATGTCAAGACATATTTTGTATATTAATAGCAGTGTATTTTCCTATTGCTTACGTTACCTAGCTAACGTTATAACGTTAATAAGCTATAAGCATACAAGGCAGCGGTGTCGGCACCAAAGGTTGATGCGACAGGAGGAGAATGGAGGCCGGGGAGGGAGATGGTTGGCTCCGCCGAATTCACCAGGACCAGTCGTGAGTCCGTGAAACCCAAAAGCCTCATATTATAATTGCAGAAGCTTTCGGGAGTGAAATGTTTGCTGCAGAGGCGGGCGCTAGCGGTGACAGACTCCTCTGTAACACCATGGCTCTTCAAAAATGCTAACCATTTGCTTCTCATTTCAGCTTTACTCGGGAGTGAAAGAAGCAGACCTTATCATCCCATTCCTGCTGGCATCCAGGAAGGATGCATTTTCGTTTAGATTTATGCATAGGCATTGCTAACTAAGAAAAACTAGCTAATTCTAGACTGTTGGTTAAAACTAGCTAATTCTAGACTCAAGATTGAGCAGGAAAACCGGAGATTCAAATCCGTTCTAGCTTTATATAGTGTTAGGGCGGGGATATGCTAAGAACACCGCTCTACGTCATCCGGTACCCGTTTTAAGCCCGCCCAGAAAATCCGGAAATCAAAACTGGTTAAAAACACAAAACTGGTCTAACTTCACAATTCAGTACTACACATGGTTCATCCCATTTTTACATGTTATCAGCAATGCATCACTAACACATAGAATGTGTTTTCAAGCAAATCTCTGATTTTGGTTAACTGGGACTTTAAAGGAAAATGCTCGTTTTTGACAACCTGGACCTTATTTACGACATATTATAAGAAGTTTGACTCACCCAGATCACTTTTGTGTTGTTCGGAGGCCTGTAGAAGAAATTTAAAATCCAGCGCGAGCCAGTATATCCATGTAATGGCGGCGCACGGGGCATAGGGAATGCAGTTTCTCAAAATCCATTTTCGGCCGCTAAACGGTTGTTTTCATCAATTACATTGCATGAATCGACAGTTGATATTCCTCTACGCGAGCCATTCTTTCGGTTTTCAAATACGTGGTCTGTAGCCTCTGTAATATGATCTTTACAAGCCTCTCCCCCACTTGCTCCAGCACGCATGCGCACAGGCCAGCGCGCAGCCTGCTATTCTCCGGCTCACATTCTCTGCGCTACGATCGTAGTTGGTGCCGAGAATATTGTCGTCGTCATTCGTCAGCAACAATCCGATCGTAGCGCAGAGAATGTGAGGGAGCATAGCCAGTGTAAAGATCATATTACAGAGGCTACAGACCACGTATTTGAAAACCGAAAGAATGGCTCGCGTAGAGGAATATCAACTGTCGATTCATGCAATGTGATTGATGAAAACAACCGTTTAGCGGCCGAAAATGGATTTTGAGAAACTGCATTCCCTATGCCCCGTGCGCCGCCATTACATGGATATACTGGCTCGCGCTGGATTTTAAATTTCTTCTACAGGCCTCCGAACAACACAAAAGTGATCTGGGTGAGTCAAACTTCTTATAATATGTCGTAAATAAGGTCCAGGTTGTCAAAAACGAGCATTTTCCTTTAAAGTCAGTTAAGGTGTTGCACAAAAGACCTTAGCAAGCAAAATGAGGGAAAAAACATAAGGGACCTCTACCCCAACCTTAGCTAAGTTATGGCTGCGTTTATGAACATAAACAATGGAAATCGAGTCCCAAGAAGAGTGTTCCGCGACAGGGAGAACCCACTAGACACTCTTAGTGAGGAACAACTGATATTTAATTACAGATTTGATCGACAGTCCATTTTTGACTTGTCCGACCGCCTGGGCTTGGACCACCCAACCTTCCGAAGCTATGCGCTTCCAGCCGCGTTGCAATTGATGATTGCGCTCTGATTTTATGCGACGGGATCTTTTCAGTCGGTCCTCGCAGACATTATTCATGTCCACCGTTCTACTGTGTGCCGTGTGGTTCACCGGGTATCAAACGCCCTTACCGGTCTGCTGGATGAGGTGGTCAACTTCCCATCTAAACGGGAGGAGGATGCGGTAGCGGCGCACTTTTTTAATGTTGCCGGCTTCCCGAAAGTGTGCGGGGTGATAGACGGGACGCACATCAAGATTCAAGCACCCACCCAGTACGAGGAGCAATTTATTAATCGGAAAAATCAACACTCCATCAACTTTCTCTTCCTCAGACCAGTTCGGCTTTCTTACTGCTGTAAAATCTCTTTCCTTGTACAAAAACCCTTAACGTTTCCCCTTAGCTAAGGAAACCTTGTAAGGGATTCTGTGCAACACCCTTAAGTAATTCCCTTAACTAAGGGGAAATTAACCCTTAAGGGTAATACTTAAGGGAAAAACTTAAGATGTTTTGTGCAACCGGCCCCAGGAGGTTCTCCTGACAGGCCCTGTGTTGATCTCTCTATAGACCAGGAGGTTCTCCTGACAGGCCCTGTGTTGATCTCTCTATAGACCAGGAGGTTCTCCTGGTTGACCTCTCTATAGACCAGGAGGTTCTCCTGACAGGCCCTGTGTTGATCTCTCCAGGGCAGAGCGTGGAGAGGAGGGGGGAGAGGAGACCAGGCTCTTCCACTCTCTCCTGCCCCCCATGGCCGACCGCAGAACCGTCGCTCACTCCTTCTGGATCCTGCTGGGTAC
>NC_140252.1:5447489-5524989 GCF_949987555.1 Borostomias antarcticus
TACAGAGGCACGGTCAAGGATACTCTCCATTCTGGACCAGACACCGCGGTCAGACACTCTCTGGTTAGCATTCCAGTCTGCTCTGATTCCTGGATGATTCTTTCCAATATGTCAAGTTCATTATCTTTTTGTGTTCTTATAATTTGGGTGGGTTACTGTTCACAGCCCCAGAACCAGCTGGCTGAGGGGAGTTCTTTCTAGATTCACCTCTCTGTAGGTGAGGGCGCTGAGTCTCTCTCTCTCTCTCTCTCTCTCTCTCTCCCTCCCTCTCTCTCTCTCTCTCTCTCTCTCTCTCTCTCTCTCTCTCTCTCTCTCTCTCTCTCTCTCTCTCTCTCTCTCTCTCTCTCTCTCTCTCTCTCTCTCTCTCTCTCTCTCTCTCTCTCTCTCTCTCTCTCTCTCTCCCCCCTGTCAGGAACGTAACTAGTCGTCGTATCCCTCATGTATCTGCCCCCTCCTCTCCCCAGCTGTTGGACATGAAGGTGTTTGTGGACACGGACTCGGACATCCGTCTGGTACGGAGGCTGAAGAGGGACATTTTAGAGCGGGGCCGCGACATCAACGGGGTGATCAAGCAGTACAACAAGTTCGTCAAGCCGTCGTTTGAGCAGTACATCGAGCCCACGGTGCAGCTGGCCGACATCGTGGTCCCCAGAGGTGAGGGGTCACGTACCTGCACAGACCATCGTTGAAAGCTGTGTGTGTGTGTGGGGGGGCTGTCTGTGTGTGTGTGGATGTTTGTGCGCGTGTACAGTATGTGTACTTGTGTCCTTCCTCGTCCTCAGGGGGAGAGAACTTCGTAGCGCTGGACCTGATCGTGCAGCACGTCCACAGTCAGCTGGAGAAGGTAGGTGTCAACACAGCCCAACACTATTCATAACATACCATACCTTAGCTAGCTCAACACAGCCCAACACTATTCATAACATACCATACCTTAGCTAGCTCAACACAGCAACACCACTACCGTCCTCTGTCAGGACTGAACACAGCAAGCTCTGTCAGCACTGAACACGGCAGCACCACTACCCCTAGCTCCTTCAGGACTGAACACGGCAGCACCACTACCCCTAGCTCCTTCAGGACTGAACACGGCAGCACCACTACCCCTAGCTCCTTCAGGACTGAACACGGCAGCACCACTACCCCTAGCTCCTTCAGGACTGAACACGGCAGCACCACTACCCCTAGCTCCTTCAGGACTGAACACGGCAGCACCACTACCCCTAGCTCCTTCAGGACTGAACACGGCAGCACCACTACCCCTAGCTCCTTCAGGACTGAACACGGCAACACCACTACCGTCCTCTGTCAGGACTGAACACAGCAACACCAACACACTGAACACGACAGCACCACTACCACTAGCTCCTTCAGGACTGAACACGGCAGCACCTAGATCAGACTGATGACAGCTGTGCAGAGAGAGACGAGTGTTCAGCTCCACTCACGTGGGCTGAGAGAAGCCGTCCAGGGGGTCAGGAGGAGGTTGAGGGTGGAAGAGAAGCAGGTTTCCAGGTCCGGAGCTTCCTGTAGCTCCTGTGAGCGTGCGCACGCTTGCACATTTGTTTTTATTCGCTAGGTTGTCTGTGCGCGCGCGTCAAAGAGAACGTGAGCATAATCGCATTGTTAGAAACATACTGTAGTTGGGGTACAGGCACATTTAGGCCCATTTACTGTTGTGGATGACAATATATGCAACACTACTGTATATACACACTGTATATAATTATAGTATTAACTATTATAGTGAAGTATTTACACTGATATGCTGCAAGTCAAGCCAACACAGATCTCCCGGGGAGCCGGTGCTGAAATCACATCAATCCACACGCCTCTTTTCTTTTACTGCCTAAGAAAATGCAAATTCCAAAGTGAATCCTCCTCTGTGCACTGGGCCTTGATATTGAATCAGAGCGCCGGGCGCGGCCCGCCCCCCCCCCCGGACGTCCCACGGCGTGAAGACGCCCGCCGCATTACACCGGAATTATACAGCTCAATCACACATCTTATCACACGCAACGCCGGACGTCTGATTCATGGGGAAAACCCGAGTGTGTGGTGAATATCGTTGTCATGGTAAAAGCGCCGGGAACGCCGTCGCTCGAGGGCGTTGGCGGGGAGACGGAGCCTCGCTCCTTCGTCACAGGTGTCAGGGGGGTATTTAGCTTTTTGTTTGTTTTTGGGGGGAGGTGAATGTCTCATTTCATGGGCTTTGTTTTTATTTCTCTCCCTTTGTGTGTGTGTGTGTGTGTGTGTGTGTGTGTGCGCGCGTGCGTGCGTGCGTGTGTAATGAAATACTTCCTAAACCCTGAACTGAATGCTCTCTAATCGTCCCAGCGTGAAATCACAGTGAGGTATGACTCACTCACACCTCATCCCTCTCTCTCTCCCTCCCTCTCCCTCCCTCTCTCTCTCCCTCCCTCTCTCTCCCTCTCTCTCTCTTTCTCTCCTTGTCTCCCTCACTCTGGCGCTGGTACCTCTGCCGCTTATTCTCCGCTCCTCTCAGCAGCGGGACAGACTGAGATGGACGTGTCCAGTCTGTCAGTATCTTACTCACCTTTTAGACTTATTTCTTTTCCTTATCAAATATCTGGATGTGCTTTATGTGTGTAGAGCTAAAAGGCTGCCTCTCTCCCTCAAACCCAGCTCTGATGTCACCAGGGGGAGGGCATCTCTGTGGCTCCGCCCTGCTCTGATGTCACCAGGGGGAGGGCATCTCTGTGGCTCCGCCCAGCTCTGATGTCACCAGGGGGAGGGCATCTCTGTGGCTCTGCCAGCTCTGATGTCACCAGGGGGAGGGCATCTCTGTGGCTCCGCCCAGCTCTGATGTCACCAGGGGGAGGGCATCTCTCTGGCTCCGCCCTGCTCTGATGTCACCAGGGGGAGGGCATCTCTGTGGCTCCGCCCTGCTCTGATGTCACCAGGGGGAGGGCATCTCTGTGGCTCCGCCCTGCTCTGATTTCACCAGGGGGAGGGCATCTCTGTGGCTCCGCCTTGCTCTGATGTCACCAGGGGGAGGGCATCTCTGTGGCTCCGCCTTGCTCTGATGTCACCAGGGGGAGGGCATCTCTGTGGCTCCGCCCAGCTCTGATGTCACCAGGGGGAGGGCATCTCTGTGGCTCTGCCCAGCTCTGATGTCACCAGGGGGAGGGCATCTCTGTGGCTCCGCCCAGCTCTGTCACCGCCTGCCTGTTTGTCAATCATGCAGTACTCTGGTGGGGCGTGGTTGAAGTTACTCAGTGCCAGATTGATCACGTTGCAGCGGCTTTACTAGCGGCCCTCTCCCGCGTCCTGACCTCGCCATGCCGTGACGCTCATCTGGAGGCGAGGACGTCATTCTCAGCCCTCCACAAGTCAAAGAAATGCACGTGTAATGGAGGAGATTTCCAGACAACAGGCTTGACTGAGCCCCTCGTCGGAGTGTTAAATAGTGGGTAGGTGTAATGGATGATTTGACATGGAAAGACAAAACATTAACATCACATTTACTTGAGATTAGTGTTTGATTATCAAAAGGCCTACAACTCGAGTACACACACGTACGCACAAACACACACACGTAACCGAGTGAATTGTGAAACCCTTGTGGAAGTGAGTCCGAGGTAGTGGTAGTGAGTAGCTGGTAAATTCACTCCTCAAAGGAGCGCTGACGGTCCCTCCCAGATGGACGTCCTGATTGGCGCATTGTCTGCCTCGCGAGTGGAAGAGCTCGTAAGAGCGTCGGTTCGAATCCCGCCCTTAACAGGGGTCTACCGTCACACACGCACAGGTCTCCAGAGAGCCACAGACACGTCCTCCGCCTCGTCACAGGAAGTCTGCTCTGCTGCTATCTAACAGAGATGTCTTCTCTCTCTCTCTCTCTCTCTCTCTCTCTCTCTCTCTCTTTCTCTCTCTCTCCTCTCTTCTGCCTCATCTCTTGTTTTGGCGTGTTCACCTCGCCCAGAGGAAGCAGCGCTGGGATATGTGAGATCACTTCCTGCATCTTCCTTTTGCCTCAATAATACCTCAGATTTCCAGAACTGTGTTGCTAACTTCTCCCTTCAGAACCAACGCTAACATGGGTTTGCAGTCATTGCCAATCTTTTTTTATTTATTTGAAATTGGTTTTCTTCTTAACAAATTGCTTGAGTTGTTTTTTGTTAATCCCTTATACTGTAACTGTAGTGTTAAGAAGTTTGTAATCTGGGGCTAGTTAGTTCTGAGGATACAGTATTTGTAATCTGGAGTTAGTTGTGACTGAGGATACAGTATTTGTAATCTGGGGTAAGATAAGATACTTTAATTAAATTAAATTAAATTTGGGTTCTGAGGGGACCACATTTTTAATCTGGGGTTAGTTGTGAGGAGACAGTATTTTTAATCTGGGGTTAGTTGTGAGGAGACAGTATTTGTAATCTGGGGTTAGTTGTGAGGAGACAGTATTTGTAATCTGGGGTTAGTTGTGAGGAGACAGTATTTGTAATCTGGGGTTAGTTGTGAGGAGACATTATTTTTAATCGGGTTGGTTGTGAGGAGACAGTATTTTTAATCTGGGGTTAGTTGTGAGGAGACAGTATTTTTAATCTGGGGTTAGTTCTGAGGGGACCACATTTGTAATATGGGGTTAGTTGTGAGGAGACAGTATTTGTAATCTGGGGTTAGTTGTGAGGAGACAGTATTTTTAATCTGGGGTTAGTTGTAAGGAGACAGTATTTTTAATCTGGGGTTAGTTGTGAGGAGACAGTATTTTTAATCTGGGGTTAGTTGTGAGGAGACAGTATTTTTAATCCGGGGTTAGTTGTGAGGAGACAGTATTTTTAATCTGGGGTTAGTTGTGAGGAGACAGTATTTTTAATCTGGGGTTAGTTGTGAGGAGACAGTATTTTTAATCCGGGGTTAGTTGTGAGGAGACAGTATTTGTAATCTGGGGTTAGTTGTGAGCAGACAGTATTTTTAATCTGGGGTTAGTTGTGAGGAGACAGTATTTGTAATCTGGGGTTAGTTGTGAGGAGACAGTATTTTTAATCTGGGGTTAGTTGTGAGGAGACGTATTTTTAATCTGGGGTTAGTTGTGAGGAGACAGTATTTTTAATCTGGGGTTAGTTGTGAGGAGACAGTATTTTTAATCTGGGGTTAGTTGTGAGGAGACAGTATTTTTAATCTGGGGTTAGTTGTGAGGAGACAGTATTTTTAATCTGGGGTTAGTTGTGAGGAGACAGTATTTTTAATCTGGGGTTAGTTGTGAGGAGATAGTATTTTTAATCTGGGGTTAGTTGTGAGGAGACAGTATTTTTAATCTGGGGTTAGTTGTGAGGAGACAGTATTTTTAATCTGGGGTTAGTTGTGAGGAGACTATTTGCTGAGTCTACCCAGCTTTGACCTCTACTGTCCATAACAGTGCATCCAACTCACTGTACAGACATGGTTACTGAACCAGCATGTTTCACTGGCTTCATACAGTATGTAGCTACGCTTACACACAACACATCCATCTTCTCACAATGGAATCACGCCATCCAAGCATACGCATAATTGACTATTTTACTGTAAAAGACAGTAATTAGCCTATTGTAGATTATAATCCACATAAATGTAGAGCCTAGATCAGAACTCCTACTACTCTGACGGGCCTTGTGGCATGAGGTCCAGAACTAGATGCTTTTCCCAGAATGCCCTAATGCCCCTCCCCCACTCTGGCTGTCTGGGATTGTCTTCCAATCATATTGTAGTAAATGTTTAGGAGGGAAAAGAGTAAAACACCTGGTGACCTTTCGCCTCTGACTGTGTTCTTCGGTCTGGTTCTTGGAGGTTGTGCAGGGTTAGGGTCAAGGTTTGGTCAGGGTTAGGGTCAAGGTTTGGTCAGGGTTAGGGTCAAGGTTTGGTCAGGGTTAGGGTCAGGCTGTGTAGTCAGCAGGCTTGTGGTCTGTCCAACCCTCTCCTCTCCGCCGGTTTCTTCTGACAGAACTGTTTTTAGTGTCCAGGACTGCAGGTCCAGATCAACCCTGAATCAACACACAGTTACAGCTGCTGGAACTTCTGTCTGAAGAACCGGGCCCTTGCTTGGCTTGGCTGTGCATGCTGTGTGACTGTGTGCAGTAGTGTGGTGTCCCCACCGGGGGGCAGTGCTGTGACTGTGTGTGTGTGTTTGTGTGTGTTTGTGTGTGTGTGTGGCAGGTCTGCTCTGGCCTCCGCCCACCAGGGCCAGCCCCTCCCCACGACCCTCAGCGTCATGGCAACCACGCCGCAGGTCCGCGGCATGCACACCATCATCAGGTAGGAGGCCACGCCCCTCACCTTTGACCTTTAAAATGACTTAGCATTAGCATTTTGTAATAATGAGGGATAATAGCGTCTTTAATTCACCACACGGCAAGTGACACACAATAGCACACGTGAGCAGCAACACATCACTCAACACACACACACTCAATCAGGTCGCCGGTGGAAATTGTTCCCTGCATTTCTCCCATCCTAGCTGTCCTCCTCCAGGGGCAGTCAGGAGCAGTGGGCAGCCATCGTTCATCAAGTCCAAGTGCTCAGTCCAGGTCCTGGTTAATATTGGGTTCTTTGAGAGGAAGGCGAACACGGGGAGATGCAAACTCTGCACAGAAAGGCCCGGAGACCTTCTTGCTGTGAGGTGACAGTACTAGGTACTGTGCCGCACGTGAGCGATTTTGGGGTTCAGTGTCATGCTCACGGACACTTCGGCACACTGCCGTGAGCTGGGATTGAACCGGGGACCTTGTGATCCCCAACCGGCTGCTCTACCTCTCGATCTGCCTGCCGCCACCGTTAACACTGAACATACTGTACACCAAGGCTGCGTTCCGCATCCCATACTTCTTCTTTTTACTACCAGTACGTACTACAGTTGCCCCTAGAAAGTACGTACTTTGCGCGCAGTACGCATCCAATTGGAACATACCACCTTGTCATAAGATTGCGTATTGAAATTTGAACACATCCGTCTCAGTCCATAAAGCGACATTCGTCCACAGCTGGTTCACAGAGAATTTCCTCTGCGCACAGAATTGGGTCAGAATAGCCAGGAAAGGACATTAGCATATTATCACTTAGCATACCCTCTGTCTATCTCTCTTCCTCCCCTCTTTCTCTCTCTCTCTCTGCCCTTCCTTGTTTGTCTGCCTCCTGTAGGAATAAGGACACTAATCGAGACGAGTTCATCTTCTACTCTAAGAGGTTGATGAGGCTCCTCATAGAGCACGCCCTCTCCTTCCTGCCCCTCAAGGTGAGTGGACCTGCCACACACACACGCACGCACACACACACACGCACACACACACACACACACACACACACACACACACACACACACACACACACACACACACACACACTCACTCACTCACTCACTCACACTCACATATATCTACTCTATACTGTACATTAACGTTGGTGTGTATATCTCTACATTAACATTGGTGTGAATATCTACATTAACGTTGGTGTGAATATCTATATTAACGTTGGTGTCTATATCTATACATTAACGTTGGCGTCTATATCTATACATTAACTTTGGTCTCTATATCTATACATTAACGTTGGTGTGTATATCTACATTAACGTTGGTGTGTATATCTACATTAACGTTGGTGTGTATATCTACATTAACGTTGGTGTGTATATCTCAATCAATTTGGCTTTAAGCCCAAGCACAGTACAGATTTATGTATTTTTGCTCTGAAAGAGATGGTTGAAACATATAGAAGAGCTAATTCTTCTGTTTTTACTTGGTTTTATTGACGCCTCTAAGGCTTTTGATAGGGTAAATCACCATAAACTGTTTTTAAAATTGAGTCAAAGGGGGGTGCCTAATACCAGAACTAGGCTTCTGTCATTCTGGTACTCCAGTCAGAGTATGCAGGTCAAATGGGGGACGGAGGTCTCTGCTCCTTTTGGTGTTGGGAACGGAGTTCGCCAGGGAGGGATTCTTTCTCCAGTCCTCTCTCATGTTTATATGGATGATCTCTCTGACCAACTCAGAGGTTGTAATACTGGATGTATGATTGGTAACACTGTGGTCAACCGTCTCATGTATGCCGACGACCGAGCTATTATTTCTCCTAGTAGTGCAGGGTTTCAACAGCTGCTGAATATCTGTTCTTATTATGGTGTGACGTTTGATTGGCAATACAATGCTAAAAAGAGTGTGGTTCTGAAGTACTTGGGTCATATCATTAGGGATCTAATGTTAGATGATGATGACATGTATAGACAGCGCTGCATGTTTTATGCACAGGCTAATATGCTGGCTAGGAGATTTTACTGGTGTTCCGATTATGTGAAGTTCAATCTTTTTAGAACGTTTTGTACCCTGCTGTATACTGCCCCCTTGTGGGTGAAGTTTAAAAAGGAGAGCTTTCAGAATGTGTTTCAGAATCTTTTTCAACAAGCCCAGGTGGAGCAGTGCCAGTGAACTATTCAGCACGGCAAGAATTAGCACCTTTGAGGCTCTGCTTAGGAACTTGATGTATAAATTCTCTTGCCGCTTAAATGGGTCACAGAATCAAGTCATCCAGATGCTGTCTAACCCCAAGTTTAGCGCTGTAAGATACGGTTCCCACTTCTGGACATATTGGTACTAGTGCTTCTACACTGAGTTTTAAACCCTTTTTTGTACCCTGTCTTGTATTTATATTGTTGTATGTGTTTTTCATATGGACCAGTGTCCAATTAATAAAGGTGATTGATTGATTGATTGAATGATTGATCTACATTAACGTTGGTGTCTACATCTATACATTAACATTGGTGTCTATATACATTAACGTGGTGTGTATATCAACATTAACATTGGTGTCTACATCTATACATTAACGTTGCAGCCCGTGTTGGTGGAGACTCCCCAGGGTGCCGTCTACCAGGGGAAGAGGCTGAGCGGGAAGAGGGTGAGTCTGAGAACCATCATGAGAACCACCAACACCCAGCGCTTAACACTGTCTGAGAACCACCAACACCCAGCGCTTAACACTGTCTGAGAACCACCAACACCCAGCACTTAACACTGTCTGAGAACCACCAACACCCAGCGCTTAACACTTACTGTCTGAGAACCACCAACACCCAGCGCTTAACACTTACTGTCTGAGAACCACCAACACCCAGCGCTTAACACTGTCTGAGAACCATCATGAGAACCACCAACACCCAGCACTTAACACTGTCTGAGAACCACCAACACCCAGCGCTTAACACTGTCTGAGAACCACCAACACCCAGCGCTTAACACTCTGAGAACCACCAACACCCAGCGCTTAACACTGTCTGAGAACCACCAACACCCAGCGCTTAACACTGTCTGAGAACCACCAACACCCAGCGCTTAACACTCTGAGAACCATCAACACCCAGCGCTTAACACTGTCTGAGAACCACCAACACCCAGCGCTTAACACTGTCTGAGAACCACCAACACCCAGCGCTTAACACTGTCTGAGAACCACCAACACCCAGCGCTTAACACTGTCTGAGAACCACCAACACCCAGCACTTAACACTGTCTGAGAACCACCAACACCCAGCGCTTAACACTATCTGAGAACCACCAACACCCAGCACTTAACACTGTCTGAGAACCACCAACACCCAGCGCTTAACACTGTCTGAGAACCACCAACACCCAGCGCTTAACACTCTGAGAACCACCAACACCCAGCGCTTAACACTTACTGTCTGAGAACCACCAACACCCAGCACTTAACATTGTCTGAGAACCACCAACACCCAGCGCTTAACACTGTCTGAGAACCACCAACACCCAGCGCTTAACACTCTGAGAACCACCAACACCCAGCGCTTAACACTGTCTGAGAACCACCAACACCCAGCGCTTAACACTCTGAGAACCACCAACACCCAGCGCTTAACACTGTCTGAGAACCACCAACACCCAGCACTTAACACTGTCTGAGAACCACCAACACCCAGCGCTTAACACTGTCTGAGAACCACCAACACCCAGCGCTTAACACTGTCTGAGAACCACCAACACCCAGCGCTTAACACTCTGAGAACCACCAACACCCAGCACTTAACACTGTCTGAGAACCACCAACACCCAGCACTTAACACTCTGAGAACCACCAACACCCAGCGCTTAACACTGTCTGAGAACCACCAACACCCAGCGCTTAACACTGTCTGAGAACCACCAACACCCAGCGCTTAACACTTACTGTCTGAGAACCATCAACACTGAACGCTTAATGGAGAATGCTCGTTTTTGACAACCTGGACCTTATTTACGGCATATTATAAGACGTTTGACTCACCGAGATCACTTTGGTGTAGTTCGGAGGCCTGTAGAAGAAATTTAAAATACAGCGCGAGCCAGTATATCCATGTAATGGCGGCGGACGGGGCACTGGGAATGCAGCTTCTAAAAAATCTATTTTCTGCAGCGAAACAGTTGTTCTCATCAATCTGTCTTTATGAATGGCTAGTTGTGCTTACATAGAGCGAGGGCTTGTTGTGGTTTTTCACATGCCTCTGTAATATGATCTTTAGAAACGTCTTTAGAAACGAAATAGCTTCCCCACTTGCTCCAGCACGCATGCGCACAGCGCGCAAACTGGCTATTCTCCGTCTGTAGGCTACACTCGCGGCTCACATTCTCTACGCTACGATCGGCGTCCATCATATTCTAAGTCATCTTCTATATCCTCAAAATCGGATAAATATTCAGGCATATTGCACACAATATTCCAGGTACCAACAAGCCGATCGTAGAGTTCTGGCGGAGAAGCAGGACGACGAAACGCCATTTTACTAAACGTTTAGTTGAAAAGAGTGACCGGAAGTGGACGGAAAAGCTGCCGTTTTATAGTCGCACACACACTTGATGCTAACCAACATCTATAATGCTGCTAATTCATGGAAGTATAACGTGGCTAGTGCTAATCTCACAGTGGTGAAGCTAGAATAGTACCTGGCAACCCAGCGCGCAGTACCAACGCTGTAATACTATTGGCTGGTATGATATCAACAGAGTGTCATTGTCGGTCCGTCAAAATTTCATAATGTAATAATTTCAGACAAAATATCATTTTTTATGGAAAAGCAATACTTTTACTCTGCAGCCTTCGCAAAGCCCTATGGATGTATTATTTTTTGAAAAAAGGTTTATTTTAATCCACATATAACATAGTATACCTTTAACACTGTCTTAGTCTGAGAACCATCAACACCCAGAAGCATTCATTGATTTTATTGTACCACTAGATGGCAGTAAGGGACTTGCGCAAATTTGTTTACAAATGAAAAGCTAAAACGAACGGACAGAGCCATATAAGGCACGGGGAGCGGAGCAAAGGCACAGGCTGGCTATCGACAACACAGGCAGAAATGCTGGAATAACAACAGACAGGCCACCGGTAGGGGTGAGTCTTTGAAGTAGGACGCTGTGGCTCAGTGAAACAATCTGATATCAGGTGTTTTTAATTAGTTTTGACAATGAGAATAAAATCAATGATTGCAATTTAATGCTGCTGCGTTTCAGTGCCTCTCATTGTTTGTGTACTTCAGGCTCCTCAGTAGATGTGTATCTAGAAACTGTTTGCTGAATTCAATTAACGTTCAATTCAATTAACGTGAGTGTGTGTGTGTGTCCATGTGTCTGTATCTGTATGTATGTATGTGTGTGTGTGTGTGTGTGTGTGTGTGTGTCTGTATGTGTATCTGTATGTGTGTGTGTGTGTGTGTGTGTGTGTCTGTATGTGTATCTGTATGTTTATGTGTGTGTGTTTGTGTGTGTGTGTCTGTATGTGCGTGTGTGCGTGTGTGTGTGTCTGTATGTGTATCTGTATGTGTGTGTGCGTGTGTGTGCGTGCGTGCGTGCGTGCGTGTGTGTGTGTGCGTGTGTGTGCGTGTGTGCGTGTGTGCGCATGTGCGCGTGCGTGTGTGCGCGCGTGTGTGCGTGCGTGTGTGCGTGTGTGTGCGTGCGTGTGCATGCGTGCGCGTAGATCACAGGAGTGTCTATCCTCAGGGCAGGGGAGACCATGGAGCAGGCTCTGATGGCTGTGTGTAAAGACATCCGCCTGGGCAAGATCCTCATCCAGACCAACCATGACACTGGAGAACCTGAGGTCAGAGCTCCCTCTCTCTCTCTCTCTCTTTCTCCCTCTCTCTCTCTCTCTCTCTCTTTCTCCCTCTCTCTCTGTCTCTTCTCTCTCTCTGTCTCTCTTCTGTTTGTCTCTCTCTCACTCTCTCTCTTTCTCCCTCTCTCTCTTCTCTTTCTCCCTCTCTCTCTGTCTCTTCTCTCTCTCTGTCTCTCTTCTCTTTATCTCTCTCTCACTCTCTCTCTGTCCCTCTCTCGGTCACTCTTTCTCTCTCTCCCATTCTGTCTCTCTCTCTTTCTCTCTCTCTCTCTCACACACACTCTCTCTCTCTCCTCTCTCTCTCTCTCTCTCTCTCTCTCTGTATGTGTTCTCTAATCTAAGCTCTGTCTGTCGTGTGTGTGTGTTTGTGTGTGTGTGTGTTAACTGTCTGTCGTGTGTGTATGTTTGTGTGTGTTAACTGTGTCTGCCGTGTGTGTGTGTTGTATGTGGCGTCTATTGTAAACTGTCTGTCCTGTGCGTGTGTGTTTTGTATGTGGTGTGTATTGTAAACGGTGTGCCCTGTGTAGCTGCACTACCTGCGTCTGCCCAGGGACCTGAGTGAGGACTACGTCATCCTGATGGACAGCACCGTGTCCACCGGGGCGGCCGCCCTCATGGCCATCAGAGTTTTGCTGGTGGGTTCTACAATGCTCCACTACGTTGGGGTCCTATATATGCTGGTGGGGGGGAGGGGGGGGGGGGGGAGGGAGAGAGAGAAATGGGATGAAACAGACTGATGGGCTCCTCTAAGCTCTTGTGAAATATAAACACGCGGAGTGAGGCCAAGGTCCTCTAAGGTCTTGTGGAGTGTAAACATTAGCAGGTGGACTCAGCACCGCGGCCGAGGTCCATGGCAGCTAAGTAAACAAACAGCACTTCACAGACCCACAACTTGTCACACTCGCCTCATGTTCAACACCGCAGAACCAGAGCTTCAAACACTTGCAAGTTTAGATTCTTTTGTAGGTTTAAGTGCCAATCTCAAACTAAAATATATAAATATATAAAAATGAATGTTCAAGACTATCGCCGGTTGAGGTAACACAATAATGATCCAACCTACCCCCCATTCCTGAAAGCCTTTCCATTTGCAGTTATGAGAGCTGTAAGGACTTGGACTCTGCAGCTAACTTGACGCACCAGACGGTGTATTTCACTCAACCATCTGGGAAAGCTGCGATGGAAACTGTTTGAAAAAGGGCAGGGACTTAAAAAAAAAATACAGGCCGGTGATATGATGAGCTATCCGTCTATCACTGTCTGGTTTCTCGCTGTCATCATACAGTACACCGTCTAAACCACGCCCCCAGCTGCCAGTAGTTCCCGTGATGCTGATTGGCACCTCCAAATTCTGTTCAGGCCCAAACGGATCTCTATGGAGCTTGTCCAGATTGATCTGTGGAGAGAAACAGAATGTGAGCTGTCAGGATGGTCTGATGAGGCGAATCTGCACGAGGACAGATGATAGTTTGTGATGATAGTTAGAAACATGATAGTTTCTTCATGAATATGAACATATGTAAATAGTATTTAACTCCTGGAGCTCTAAACTGTGTGAAAAGTTGAAGCCCTGAGCACGATCTTTCAGTTCTGTAAACCCAGAAAACAACACAAACAAATGACTCTCCTCATTTTTCCGACAAAGACTCAATGTGCACCAGTCAGTTTTTTACTAACAATTAACATTTTATTAACAACAATGCAAAGCAGATGCAGTGCTATTACCTCTGCCCTATCGACAGCGCAGGTAATGTTTACGGTGGCGTGTGTTGGTTGGTTGATTGGTTCTTTAGCAGGATTACACAAAAACTACCTGATCGATTTTCATGAAACTTGGTGGAGGGGTGTAGCATGGTTCTATTTAGAACCCATGACATTTTGGAGCGAATCCGAATCACAGGGCAGATCCACAAATTTAAACACAACTTGGAGCGAAGCCAGCTCCCTGTGTGGGGGTGCTAGAGACACAGGGTTTAATCTCGGGTGTGTGTGGGGGGAGATCCCGGAGTGCATCCAACAGCCCCCCTCTGGCTGTGACCCGAGGGGGGCGCCACAGGGCCACCCAAACATGACTGCCCATTCACCTCCATTCATTTTTTGGAGTTAGGCTCAGGCTCTCTCTCTCCCTCTCTCCCTCAGGACCATGATGTCCAGGAGGATAAGATCTTCCTGCTGTCTCTGCTGATGGCGGAGATGGGCGTTCACTCCGTGGCCTACGCCTTCCCCAAGGTCCGCATCATCACCACTGCCGTCGACAAGAAGGTCAACGACCAGTTCCACATCATCCCTGGCATTGGTGAGGAGGCTGGTGTCACTCCTCTCTCTCTCACCTCTCTCTCTCCATTTCCTGTTCCATCTCTGTAACTCATGTTAGTCTCCTCACAGCGTCCTGGCCTCCTTGGATGCTCCATCCCCCGTCTCCACCATCCATCTCTCCTGCCTCCATCATCTATCTCTCCTCATTTCTCCTGTCTCCATCATCTATCTCTCCTCATCTCTCCTGTCTCCATCATCTATCTCTCCGCATCTCTCCTGTCTCCATCATCTATCTCTCCTCATCTCTCCTGTCTCCATCATCTATCTCTTCGCATGTCTCCTGTCTCCATCTAATAATCTAACTCTCCTCATCTCTCCTGTCTCCAGCATCTATCTCTCCTCATCTCTCCTGTCTCCATCATCTATCTCTCCTCATCTCTTCTGTCTCCAGCATCTATCTCTCCTCATCTCTCCTTCTTCATATGGGTAGGTTGGATGATTCGTCCTCTCCCCCCAGGCTCGGGGCTAAGGGCCTATCCTTTTACCACCCCGAGCCTGGGTGAGGGGTCACCCGGGCTATATGTCCAGGCACACCTCCAGGAGCCACGTCACTGTTTCGTCATCCACGACCATCAGGCCATGCATTCCGTTGGGTGTCCGATATATCGAACAGTCCTGGATGACGTGGTCTGCGGTTTGTTCCTCGGCGCCACACTCACACGCCACACAGGATGCCAGGCCCCATCTGTGCATCGATGAGCAGAAGCATCCAACGCCGGTCCGGACACGATTAAGCCTCACCCACACCGGTCTGCATAAGTCCATCCCGGTAGGGGAAGGACCAGCGGCCGGGATGAAATCACAGAGTCTGGAGGTGTTCGCCTCTCACTCCACACGCCAGGTGTAGTCCGCCCATCCTGCTTCGCTGATGCATTGCTGCAGGAGATCCCGTGCTGCAGGCACAAAAGGGTGTCTTGACTTGAGACGCAGGGGAGGCTCCGCTGTTGCAGTGAGACTCGTGGAGCAGGTGGTTAGGCTCCACAGCCCGGCAGGCGAGACGTGCTGTGGTTCCTGTGCGGCGGAGGCCAGCGGGCTGGATGCCTGCAAGGATGGGAAGGTTGTCCACAGGAGTGGGACGCAGGCATCCTGTCATGATCCGAAAGGCTTCGTTGATCGTGGATTGATGAGGCGGGTGTGAGCGCTACGGTACCACACTGGTGCGCAATATTCACTGGTCGAGTAGACTAGGGCTAGGGCTGCCGTACGCAATGTTTTTGCATCGGGGCCCCAGCCTGATGGGAGCAGTCGCCTCGGCCTGCCAGTCTCCAGCGGAGTACACCAGTGCAAGGTCGTCTGCGTAGGCATAGTTCATGTTATAAAGGAGGAGCCAGGACAGATCCCTGGGGGACGCCGTTCTTCAGGTGTCTCAATCGGTTTCGCTGTCCGCTACCGGTGGTGAGGGTGAAGCTGTTGTTTCAGACAAGCTCCATGATCATGCTGACCATGTGCCTGTCCGGCAACAGGCGGAGCAGCTTGCAGGTAAGGCCGCGGTGCCATACGGTGTCGTAGGCTCCGGCCTTCTTTTTGGCTGAAAAGCTGTCCTCGATGTCTCCAGTCATTAAAGTGACTGGATCTACAGTCGATCTCCCACGTCGGAACCCGGCCTGCTCTTGTGGGAGCAGCGGGTCGATGATTGGTTTGACTCGGGCATAGATGAGGGGCTCGAGGATCTTGAAGGAGATGCATAACAGAGAGATTGGCCGGTAACTCTTGGGGTCCCCTTGAGGCTTGTTCGGCTTAGGGATCGCGACAACTAGGGCTCTTCTCCAGATTTTAGGGATCTTGAGTTGATCTTAGAATCAGGCCCCGGAGCTTTCCCTGGCTTTACATGCTGGAGCGCAGCAGCGAACTCCTCCGGTGTGAATTCACCGGAGATGTTACTGCTGCTAGGAGTTGTGGCCTTGCAGAGGTCAGACACTTCTTTTGCCACGAGGCATGACGATTCGCAGTCTTTGCCCTCATATGTCCCACTTTTCACAAATTGTGATGCAATTTTGTTTGAAGAGATGGGGCAGTGACTGGGGTCTGGAGTGTGAGTGTCTGGACCTACCAGTGAGGTAGTTAAGGATGCTCCATGCCTTGCGGCTGGAGTGTGAGATGTCGATGGAGTTAATGGCCTCCTCCCAGAGCTCTTGTCTCCTTCGTCTGAGTCTAGACAGCAGGGCTGAGGCAAGCCTGTCTGACTCAGCTCCTGGGGGGGCCTGGAGGAAGGCACAGTAGAGACTCTCGCACTCCGCATCCCAGCACCGTGTGTAGCTGTTACGACGTCCGCGTGGGATGGATCTTTTGGCCACTTTCACCAGTACGCTGCAGAGTTCCCGGTACGCCTCGTCCACGTTGTTGGTGTGAGGTCACCTTGAAAAAGACACAAGTCCAAACGTTGGTGAAGTCGCACCAAATGAAGTTTATGATTAAAAGATGATCTGTGTGCTCCAAGACTCCCTCTTTTCATACTTTTAGTCCTCTCTGTGAGCACCGGACATCTAACAAAAGAAGGCTTAATGCAGGCACTCCGAGCACTGTGGTGGGAGGCACCTCGTGGATCTATGGGTGAGGAGTTGGTAGCATTTCCAGTTGGCCTCTCAGAAGTTCCATTGCTTCACCGGCTCGCTCGGGATTAGGTCCATGAGTTTAGGCATGGTTATCAGCGATGATCGATGTTGGGACCGCGGGAACTTTCCTAGCACGTGTCTTATCAGGGAGCCGATTATCAACGCCGATGCTCGCGAATGCCAGGTCAGGATTTGTCCCAGTTTTCCAGCGACCGGAGACAAAGCTGGCTGTGGTGCCCTTGGGATCATACAACAGGGCCAGGCTGTTTTCAGCTGCCCAAGCAGCCATGTTTTCTCTGTCGGATGTATTGGTGCTGTACCTCCAATCCTCGGGCTGACAATTGAAGTCGCCAGCATAGAGACAGGGGTGGGGAAATACTGGGAGGTGCGCTGGTGTGATTCGCAAGGGCAGAGGCTTGTAGACGTTGACGGTTTTAAAGACGGCAATGTCCACGCACAACCGCTCAATCTGTGAACCAGTCGGGGATTGGTTGGCGAGAGTCCAGTTCTCTCCTCATCTCTCCTGTCTCCACCATCTATCTCTCCTAATCTCTCCTGTGCCCATCATCTATCTCTCCTAATCTCTCCTACCTTGATAGGTGTACATTGCCTCTTGAGTGTATCTGTCCTAAAGGGGGTCATTTATTAAATATGACAAAATTACTGACTAGTCCTCTCCTCCCCTCTAGGAAACTTTGGGGACCGCTACTTTGGGACAGACGCTCCCTCAGACTGGTATGAGAGCGATGAAGGGATGGACTACTAGAGGTCAGAAGGTGAAGAAAGAAGGATGGATGGAGGGAAGAGGAGAGGGAAGGTCATCACGTAGTCACGCTTTCCTCTGAAACAGCAGATCAAAGATCAAGGCCTCCTTTCCCTCTGTTGCCCTCTTTCTCTCTCTCTCTCTCTCTCTCTCTCTCTCTTTGCCATCTCCTGCCCTCCTGGGCACCACCCCTGAGCCCTCCCTCACCCCAAAGGTCAGATGTCATAGGTCAGAATGCAGCCTGTCCTCCTGAGTAGGACTGTCACGTTAGCGTAGCTTTGCCAGCGGTGCCCTTGTAGAGCCCATGCAGATAATTTGCTGTCTTTTCATCAATGATGAAATACTTGATGAGTCATTAATAAAATGATCATTATGTTTCTTTTTTTAAATGGGTTGGTTGGGTGTGGTTTGGAAGTGAGGGAGAGATGCGTCTCTCTGTCACATTCTAGGACTAGGTCCTTGTAAGGACAGTTTGTTAGTGGAGAGGTTTGTACAGATCTGGATACAGTAGGTAGCTTTACAATCAATGTATTAACTTAAGTTTTAGGACTGGTTCTAATATGTAATATAATAATAACTTAGTATTAGGCCTAGTTCTAATATGTAAAACATTCATCCTTCTCTCCTCTCTTCAGGGGAATAACCTGCCTAACATCACAGGGTTGGTCTAAACAAGCTTTTACACTGCATCGAAGTCACCAATCAAGTCATGTCAGATCATTGGGAGAGGAGGAAGATGAGACTTTAGGGAGGATTGAAGTATTGAAACAGGCTTGTCTCTCACCTCTGTAGGCATTATGTACCGTCCTCCACTGCGAGGTACCTGATGTCTGTCTCACGCAATATCTACTAAAGGTATCTTTGCCATGTTGTGGTTGAAAAAGATTGACTTGAATTTAGTGGAATTGTTTAGTACTTAAGAGGCCATCTTGAATTAAGGGTTTCTTGAAGACTGGTCTCATTGAGCCTCTGTTTGGTTTTACTGATGAAGACAGTACTGTATGTATCTCACCTTGCAGCCATTTCCCTGGGTTTTATACTTGAATGAGTTTATTTTTAAGTGTAAATTATGTCATGAAGTGTATATTGTATGTTTTTTGTTTAAATTGAGAAAGAAAACTTGTTCAGCAAGACTTAACATGTAAATTGCCACGATCTAATAGATATTAACCCTGCAACAAAGCGTGATCTGATCTAGCGGAGGAGACGGCGCAGGGTTGTCCATTCTCTGACTGCCAGTGTGCTCGTATAAAGCCAGTGTGCTCGTATAAAGCCAGTGTGCTCGTATAAAGCCAGTGTGCTCGTATAAAGCCAGTGTGCTCGTATAAAGCCAGTGTGCTCGTATAAAGCCAGTGTCCTGGCAGGTGTTCATCATGTTTCCTAGCCTATATAGTCTCACATTACCACACACACAAAAAACCTTGAAGGTTCAGGGACTAAAGCATGTGTACTGTACTGTATGTGCGTTCAAGATTCAAAAAGATGAGTCTTCCCTCAGGCTTATTAGATAGATTATTTATCCCCAGGGGGAATTTTTGAATTTATTTAGACAATGATGGTGAAGTGACAATTAATATCTGTAGATCTGATTCTTGATTTGAGTGAACTAGGAATAAGGACTTGTCCGGAAATGCAACTGCCATAAAATGGTGTTTTTGAGAGAAGTGATTCTAGTTCTGTTTGGGTGGGCTTCCCAGACCCAGATTAAAGCCTTAGTCCTAGTCCTAGACTAAGACACATTACTGTTAATACTTGTTACCTGAGAACTGGGTCTGTTGTGTTTAACTGGACTGTCCATGGCGTTGGTTACTTTACTGGTCTGTGTGGTTCACACAGTCTGGTTACATTTTTTTATGACAAAACAATTTTCCATGAATCTGAATCTTTTTTCCTTATGTGGATTTGAAATCTAGAAAGTGAAAACGTGTAGACAGGGTAATTGATCAAGAGAGTGAATGCATTTGTTTTCAGCGAATGACCCTGATTCAAAAATGCAGTTTCACACACACAGCAAACTGTTATAATTTCCTAAATAATAAAACAATAAGAACCGGAATGACTATTTTTATTTACAGTTGACATTTGTTATGTTTGTGTGTGTCTGCACATGTGTGTCTGAAACAGTGTGTACTGTGACCTCATCCACAAACAAACACAACTGTTTTACTTCTCCCACCTCCTCCCATTCCTGAACGGTTGTTTGGTTTCTCAACACCAAACAGCCCCTCCTGCTGGGAGACGAGCTACGAAGCATGCATGTGGACGCTGCCCCTGGTGACCTGGTATACTGACCTCCTGATTGGCAGAGCACAGTACAGAGGCGTCCGGGCTGTGTGTCAAAAAGAGAGGTCACTCGGCAACACGGGCCTCACACTATACCTCCATGGCCTCACAAGGGTACTGTCCTGGCTCCCTTCCTGGACCTCATACAACTCGGAGAGGCGCCATCTGCAGATGTTCTCTACTATTGTTGGATGTGTAAGAGGAGGACAGGAGGTGTATTACAGAGGTCTCGTACAGGACGTTGAGTGGCGCACGCAGAACCACTTACAGCTTAATGTCCACTCTAACAGAATCAAACAAAAGTAGCCACTCGTGATGAGCACGTTTTGTTTGTGCCACCAGAGGGCGACATATCCCGTCTGCTGTATGGATGTATAGGGTCTGCTGTGTGTTTACAGTGGAAGTGACGTGGTAGTTACGTGTTCCACAGCGTGGTGTGTCTCATTCAGACCGGAGGAAGCAGGTAACTAACTCAGCATGTACGAATCTAGCATCCTCTAACCACTAACCAACAATAAACTAGACATACTGTAACAACTAGCCAACAACAGCCTAGATATGGCAGTGTTTTCAACATTATAACGACAGGTCTGCTGTATCGTTGTGCAGTCATCTGAGCTACATTAGACTTGGTTGCGAATGATCGACTTTTTCTGTAACATTACAGTAACGTTAACGTTACGATGGGACCATCTCAGAACTCCCAAGCTGATCAATACCGACTACGTCTGCTTTTCCCTTTGCTTTAGCTGTAAAAGACTGACACGGTCAGCTCGCCCTGCTGTAATGATGGACGGTGTGAGTTTGACATGTGACTGTTATCAGAAAGCATCTAGAGTCGGCGCGTTTCCAGCAGCTTCTAACCAGAGGATTGATAACGTTAATGATTACAGCCAGATCACATGCATGTGCTGTAATCGGAGGTCATGCTTTAATGAAGCAACAGTACTTTAACTGTGTGCATATGCAGGGCTGTCAACTTCCAGGGTTTTGCTTAAGCGAGATTCTAGAAAAGGGGAACTAACACCACCCCCCTCAAACAACAGCAACCTCGAGGTATATTTTTAATCATTTTTATTAGGCCTAGACTGCAAATCTTTAGTGTTAATATTAACTGTAAATTAGAAATTACACACGAAACAGACATGCAGGATTTCTCCTCATTATTACAATTATGTAATGACTGAATGTCTGACTTCAAAATTTATTTTAAAACCTAAGTAATTCTGACCCACTGTGACAAATACATTTCCAATAAAGTCAGGGTGGGACTGTAATGTAACAGCATTGTCACACACACACTCTCCGACCCATTGGCTTATAACTGGTGCAGTGCCCGTGGAGTCATCGTGGTCTATCTATCTAAAACTGACATTTTGGCTCCTGAGCCCCAAAGTCCAAATGAATGGAGGTGAATGGGCAGGGTCTGTTTGAATGGAGGTGAATGGACAGGGTCTGGCCTGGTTGATGTTTGTCATGATAGAATATGGATCTTCAGACTGGCAGCCTTTCACATGCTATGCACACAGGTGGGGCCCAGCACCACACGGCCTGCTGGAGTGTGAAAGCCAGCAGACCATCAGTGAACTGTTCTGTTGTGACTGTGTTCCTTACTGCATGTGTGTTCCAGAGAGGAGGGAGAATGGCCGGCCTGTGGAGATCCTACCAGGGCCTGATGGCCAGGCACCCCTGGACCATCCAGATAGTCACAGCCGGTGAGAAATACGTCTCTACCTCTGTAGTGTGTAGTCTAGTAACACATACGTCTCTACCTCTGTAGTGTGTAGTCTAGTAACACATACGTCTCTACCTCTGTAGTGTGTAGTCTAGTAACACATACGTCTCTACCTCTGTAGTGTGTAGTCTAGTAACACATACGTCTACCTCTGTAGTGTGTAGTCTAGTAACACATATGTCTCTACCTCTGTAGTGTGTAGTCTAGTAACACATACGTCTCTACCTCTGTAGTGTGTAGTCTAGTAACACATACGTCTCTACCTCTGTAGTGTGTAGTCTAGTAACACATACGTCTCTACCTCTGTAGTGTGTAGTCTAGTAACACATACGTCTCTACCTCTGTAGTGTGTAGTCTAGTAACACATACGTCTCTACCTCTGTAGTGTGTAGTCTAGTAACACATACGTCTCTACCTCTGTAGTGTGTAGTCTAGTAACTCATACGTCTCTACCTCTGTAGTGTGTAGTCTAGTAACACATATGTCTCTACCTCTGTAGTGTGTAGTCTAGTAACACATACGTCTCTACCTCTGTAGTGTGTAGTCTAGTAACACATACGTCTCTACCTCTGTAGTGTGTAGTCTAGTAACACATATGTCTCTACCTCTGTAGTGTGTAGTCCAGTACACTAGGGTTGGGCAATAGGACAATGGCATTGTCTGTCAACAATAATTGACAGCCATCATGGATGGATATTGACATGGTGATGTGACAGACGATATCTAGCCTATTTGAATGACGCCCCAAAGTTGAGCGAAGTCGGTGAACGCAGGATAGCAGACGTGCCAAATGTATTTGCAGATTGAATAGCCTATTTCAATAAGTAGGAGGTAATCAGTTTACAGAATGCACGATCAAGGTACTAGACCAACCCAAGAGCACTAAAGATCAAGATCAAGGTAATAGACACAAGCCCAAGAGCACTAAAGATCAAGATCAAGGTAATAGACACAAGCCCAAGAGCACTAAAGCCGCACTACTGTAAAAGTTTGGATGGGGGTTGGGGGGACTACTCTGTTATGATCAAACATACATTAGTAGAGCGAGTCGGTCAGTGCATAACAGGGCAGCGTACAGCAGATAAAGGCTAGGCTAGCGTCCAGCAGACATATTCCATTTGATAAAGGCTAGTGTACAGCAGATACAGGCTAGGCTAGTGTACAGCAGACATATTCCATTTGATAAAGGCTAGTGTACAGCAGACATATTCCATTTGATAAAGGCTAGGCTAGGATCATTTTCAACTCGTGCATTGAGGTTTAGGGAACGGTTAGAGTAGGCATATAGTATCTTTGTTTGTCCATTTGTGCATCGGTCAGGACTGTAACACAAAATATTTATTTTTCTCATTGCCAATAGGCTACGTAATATTTCTTTGCATGCAAAAAATGATACTAGTGCATTTTACTCAGGGACCCTTGTCCTTGTCTGAGCTTGAGGAGCTTCCTTGCTGTATCTATATCCTACATGTTATGATTCTCATACTGTAGTTTGGTGTAGAGGTTAGATGTTTTGTGTGTACAGTTATTAGTTATAGTTGTTGTATTATATGTTATTTTAAGATCTCTGCATTGAGAGGATGGCAAGCACGCACATTCAGAGAGATATTTCTGTCGACCATTGTTCAAAAATGTTGCAGCGTTTTGGACGTCACTGGCATCATGTTGCCATTACGGGATTTGTTCTTCTGTGCGTATTATTATCAGAATAATCTGTATTATCAGCAGAATAATCCCTGCCGAGCTGGGGGGTGAAGTGCTGACTATGACCAGCGCTTTGATGTTCATTTTATGTCTATATTTATGTGAAGCACTCCGTGCATGTAATTCCCTGTTGTTAAGTACATTGAGTAGGGATGGGAATTGATAAGATTTTAGCGATTCTGATTCCATTTTCGATTCTGCTTATCGATCCGATTCCTTATCGATTCTCTTATCGATTCTCATTGGGCAAAAAATAGTACAAACAGGTTTATACATTTTCTTTTATATATGTACTACTTTGAACAGGCCAATTACAGTGCTGTTTTTTAGGTGTATTCACCTTGAACCAGGGTTATAATAGTTTTGCTTTTTTCATTAGTTTTTATTTTTATATTGTTTTAACTTTGTGTTCAATTTCAGTTTAGTTTTAATAAGTTTTTAAAGCAGATTTGCTAGTTAAGTTTTTTTTATTTTTTGACAATGCTTAGTTTTAGTTTAGTTTTTATTAGTTTCAGTATTAGTTTTAGTTTTTTTTTTCTGAGCTAGCCTCGTGAGACCATCCTGATCTCGTGAGCTCATGCTGTTTCACTCTGTGCAAAACAAACCATCTGGCGAATGTCAGATTACTTCTGGGCAGGGGCACAACTAAAGAAATAATGGAGGATAGATTTAATATCCACCCAAAATACTAGGCTTATGTATGAAATGAAAAAGACTAAAATTAAGGACATTTTCTCTACAATTTGTTTATTTTACTTTATTTAACACAATACAGTTTTAGTTAGTTATCGTTTTTTTGTAAAGCCTATTTTTTATTTTTTATTTCAGTTAACTAAAATGTTTTTTCAAACCTAGTTTTCATTTTTTAGTTAGTTTTCATTAACTATAATAACCTTGCCTTGAACTAAAAATAAAACTGACATAAACAAATCAGTATTTTTTTGGACCGACTACCACCAGCCTGACTCGTCATCTGAATGTCATCATCTAAATTACATGGAAGGAAATGGAGATTATTCATATAGTGAAAGCTGGTTTACCCAATTAAACAAATGGGCACTAACACAATAGACAGGGACTCTGGAGGAGTTTACCTTTGACTACACTAACGTTAGCTGCGCTGCTGTCTTCACTCTGGAGCGCATCAAAAATGTGACATTCCTGCAAAGTTATCGCATGCTGTGTGGCCAAATGTTTTTGCATATTTGTAGTATTTTCCCCCTTTGATGATATTGGTTTTTGCAAGCATTGCAAGTGGCCGTGTTGTCATCTTGTCGCGTGAAATGTAACCACACTTTCGAACGTTTATGCCTAGACGACATGGCTGGCTTCTTCTACCGCGGTCTAATAAAACAAAACAAGGCGACGTGTCACATGCGTGTGACGACATTGCGCATGCGCATCAACGACAGGAATCGATAACGGAATCGTTAAGGATTTTGTCTTACGATTCCAAGGAATCGATTCACTTTTTTGTATTTGCTATATCAACAAAGCCTTCTTCTTCTTCTATTATTATTTTTATTACTATTATTATTGTGATGAGAGAGCGAGCTGATGGACTTTGGCCTTGACACTTCAGCCACCGCTGAGTCTCTGGACAAGTATTTCCAAACATGAAAACTATGGCAGTGAATCAGAGTCTGGTAATGATGAGTTTGTAATCCTGATAGTGTATTCAGCCTGTTATTTTGACTATTTTGGTTCTTGAAGTGGTGTTTTTATAGTGAACTTTTAACATTGGAGTCAACGGGCACTTCTGCTGTGTGAATAAAGCAAATAGGGTTTATAGTCTCTTACTCTATAGGGTTTATATAGAGTCTCTTACTCTATAGGGTTTATATAGAGTCTCTTACTCTATAGGGTTTATATAGAGTCTCTTACTCTATAGGGTTTATATAGAGTTTCTTACTCTATAGGGCTTATATAGAGTCTCTTACTCTATAGGGTTTATATAGAGTCTCTTACTCTATAGGGTTTATATAGAGTCTTACTCTATAGGGTTTATATAGAGTCTCTTACTCTATAGGGCTTATATAGAGTCTCTTACTCTATAGGGTTTATATAGAGTCTCTTACTCTATAGGGTTTATATAGAGTCTCTTACTCTATAGGGCTTATATAGAGTCTCTTACTCTATAGGGTTTATATAGAGTCTCTTACTCTATAGGGTTTATATAGAGTCTCTTACTCTATAGGGTTTATATAGAGTCTCTTACTCTATAGGGCTTATATAGAGTCTCTTACTCTATAGGGTTTATATAGTCTCTTATTCTATAGGGATTATATAGAGTCTCTTACTCTATAGGGTTTATATAGAGTCTCTTACTCTATAGGGCTTATATAGAGTCTCTTACTCTATAGGGTTTATATAGTCTCTTATTCTATAGGGTTTATATAGAGTCTCTTACTCTATAGGGTTTATATAGAGTCTCTTACTCTATAGGGCTTATATAGAGTCTCTTACTCTGTAGGGTTTATATAGAGTCTCTTACTCTGTAGGGTTTATATAGAGTATCTTACTCTGTAGGGTTTATATAGAGTCTCTTACTCTATAGGGTTTATATAGAGTCTCTTACTCTATAGGGTTTATATAGAGTCTCTTACTCTATAGGGCTTATATAGAGTCTCTTACTCTATAGGGCTTATATAGAGTCTCTTACTCTATAGGGTTTATATAGTCTCTTATTCTATAGGGATTACAGTATATAGAGTCTCTTACTCTATAGGGATTACAGTCTCTTACTCTATAGGGTTTATAGTCTCTTACTCTATAGGGTTTATATAGAGTCTCTTACTCTATAGGGTTTATATAGAGTCTCTTACTCTATAGGGCTTATATAGAGTCTCTTACTCTATAGGGTTTATATAGAGTCTCTTACTCTATAGGGTTTATATAGAGTCTCTTACTCTATAGGGTTTATATAGAGTCTCTTACTCTATAGGGTTTATATAGAGTTTCTTACTCTATAGGGCTTATATAGAGTCTCTTACTCTATAGGGTTTATATAGAGTCTCTTACTCTATAGGGTTTATATAGAGTCTTACACTATAGGGTTTATATAGAGTATCTTACTCTATAGGGTTTATATAGAGTCTCTTACTCTATAGGGTTTATATAGAGTCTCTTACTCTATAGGGCTTATATAGAGTCTCTTACTCTATAGGGTTTATATAGAGTCTCTTACTCTATAGGGCTTATATAGAGTCTCTTACTCTATAGGGCTTATATAGAGTCTCTTACTCTATAGGGTTTATATAGAGTCTCTTACTCTATAGGGTTTATATAGTCTCTTACTCTATAGGGCTTATATAGAGTCTCTTACTCTATAGGGTTTATATAGAGTCTCTTACTCTATAGGGTTTATATAGAGTCTCTTACTCTATAGGGTTTATATAGAGTCTCTTACTCTATAGGGCTTATATAGAGTCTCTTACTCTATAGGGTTTATATAGTCTCTTATTCTATAGGGATTATATAGAGTCTCTTACTCTATAGGGTTTATATAGAGTCTCTTACTCTATAGGGCTTATATAGAGTCTCTTACTCTATAGGGTTTATATAGTCTCTTATTCTATAGGGTTTATATAGAGTCTCTTACTCTATAGGGTTTATATAGAGTCTCTTACTCTATAGGGCTTATATAGAGTCTCTTACTCTGTAGGGTTTATATAGAGTCTCTTACTCTGTAGGGTTTATATAGAGTCTCTTACTCTGTAGGGTTTATATAGAGTCTCTTACTCTATAGGGTTTATATAGAGTCTCTTACTCTATAGGGTTTATATAGAGTCTCTTACTCTATAGGGCTTATATAGAGTCTCTTACTCTATAGGGCTTATATAGAGTCTCTTACTCTATAGGGTTTATATAGTCTCTTATTCTATAGGGTTTATATAGAGTCTTACTCTATAGGGTTTATATAGAGTATCTTACTCTGTAGGGTTTATATAGAGTCTCTTACTCTATAGGGTTTATATAGTCTCTTATTCTATAGGGTTTATATAGAGTCTCTTACTCTATAGGGTTTATATAGAGTCTCTTACTCTATAGGGTTTATATAGTCTCTTATTCTATAGGGCTTATATAGAGTCTCTTATTTAATATTATTTCCATTTACAGCACTAATATCAGTGCCACAGATTCATGTGACACAGGGACACTTTTCTCACATAGACCAGCAGCAGCCAGGGGACAAACACAGCCCTCCTCTGGGAACACAAGTCCCCAAAGAGGATCTCTCCCTGAGAATCTCTCTCTGAGGATCTCTCTCTGAGGATCTCTCTCTGAGAATCTCTCTCTGAGGATCTCTCTCTCTCTGAGGATCTCTCTCTCTGTGAGGATCTCTCTCTCTGTGAGGATCTCTCTCTCTGAGGATCTCTCTGTGAGGATCTCTCTCTGAGAATCTCTCTCTGAGGATCTCTCTCTGAGAATCTCTCTCTGAGGATCTCTCTCTGAGAATCTCTCTCTGAGGATCTCTCTCTGTGAGGATCTCTCTCTGAGAATCTCTCTCTGAGGATCTCTCTCTCCCTGAGAATCTCTCTCTGAGGATCTCTCTCTGAGGCTGTCCCCTGCTGGGCTGACCGCAGCCAGGCCTGCTGTCCCCAGGTCAACTCAATCCCAGAGAGTGTGTTTGTTCCCAGCGTTTACAAACACCACCCTGTTTACAAACACAAGCCTGTTTACAAACACAACCCTGTATTCCTGAGCTCTGTGGAGATGAGCGTCCCTGTCCGGATGGGCTGTTTGTCTCTCCCCTCCTCTCTCCTAAACCTAAAATAGAAACACTGGCTAGAAATTGGTTGTTGTTTTTTCCTGTTAATTCAAGGACAGTGTAGCTTGTGGAGGACATGTTGCCTTTTTGCTTGCTAACACAAGATGGCAGTGAAGAACAATCTCCTGGGCTTCACTACAGAGTAATATCTATTGTCTGGGGTGTGCAGTCTGCTTAGTGCTGTTTCCAAACTCTAATCTTTTTTAGCCGCCATAAAGCTCGGTCGCTCGGCACAAACATGCACGCTGCAGCGTTGACACTTATGTAATGAAGATTACTGACTGGACTGACTCACCATGGTCTTGTTTCCTTTTGGTGGATGACAGACAGAGATAGAGTCTGTTTTGTGATTGAAATTTAGACACAGGCTATGTTGATATAGTCTGTCTCTGTGTGTGTGTGTGTGTGTGTGTGTGTGTGTGTGTGTGTGTGTGTGTGTGTGTGTGTGTGTGTGTGTGTGTGTGTGTGTGTGTGTGTGTGTTTGTGTTTGTGTTTGTGTGTGTGTGTGACCCCATGGTATTTGTTCCCATTTTCCGGCCTAGCTCAGGAAGCATAGTTGTCTGAGAATCAGAAGGTTCCCGGTCGAATCCCGGCTCCTCCTGTCCACATATCAGTTTCCTTGGGCAAGACGCTGAACCCCAAATTGCTCCCAGTAAGCAGGTTAGCACCTCTCATGGCAGCTGCCGTTGTTGGTGTGTGAATGTGTGAATGAGAGGCCTTCATTGTAAAGCGCTTTAGATAAAAGTGTGCTACTAAGTGCAGTCCGTTTACCGTTTACCATGTACTCCATTCACCATGTCACAGTGAGCAGAGCACAGACACCTGGGGGCAGCCTGCCAGCTCTACCCCACATCGCAGCACTTAGTCTGGGGCTCGTCAGCCAGCCTCCACTTGCTCTCTTCTAAGGACAAGACGGGGGTAAGACGGTACGAGGGGCCTCCTTAGCGAGTTTGAACCAAGCTCATAGCATTCTCTTTGTGCTTTATCAAGATCTAATCTCCTAGTGGGACCTAAGAGAGCAGGTGAGAAATGCAAGAATATGGACGTGGACCTGTTTTTGTGTCTCATCTGTTGTTTTCAGACGTTGGAGAGCAGTTTGGCGTGTTTTGTAACATTTTGAGTGTTTTGGTGCGTGTCTTTTTGGTGGAGTGCTCTCAGACACGTTATGCAGACAAAATAGTTCAACTTTTGACTCAACTTTTGACTTTTTCTTCAAGTTCTCCACTTCAGAAGAAGAGAAAGAATACGTTTGAGGATATACGGTCACGCAAAGTGAATGAGTCCCAGGTTTTATTGAGTTTAGTTTGGTATCCCAGGGTTTGAGGAATCAGGCCACACTAGGCAGGCACTAAACTCCATTTCTGAACGTTTCCCTTAAAGTACGTTACTGTGTGTGAAAAAGTTATCATGAACTTGGACACGGTAAGTCTGTGTTTACTGTTATTGTGAACAAAGTCTATGTGTTAACTGTGTCCAGGACGTGTTGGTGACGGCAGCACCGCTAGTCAGAGACGGTCACGGCAGCCTAGAAGACAGCAGTAAAAACACATCAGATGACATTAGACCACCTCCTCTCCTTCCAGCTGCTCTTTATGAGTTCTTCTCTGACATTTGAAGGAAAGATCAGAGTACACAGAGCGCTGTCCTCAGCCTAGACGAGCGGTACTGTTAAGGCACTCTGTTCCTCTGTAAAGAGTGGGGCAGCGACAGGCCGGTGCTGACCTCTTGTTGTAAAGTCCTCTGATTCCACAGACACACTGAGGTGTGGGGGTCAGCATGGGGGCCAGGAGGGTCCTGTGGCTGTGCCGTGTGCGTGTGTGTGCGTGTGTCACAGAGTGTATGTGTGTGTGTGTATGAATGCGCGTGTGTGTGTGCACGTGTCACAGAGTTTGTGTGTGTGTGTGTGTATACAGTATGTTTGTGTGTGTGTGTGTGTGTGCACCACAAGGTGAGTGATTTGGAATAAGGTCTGTCTCGTCTTAATAGATTTTATTCTTTCTCCATCTCCTCTCTCTCTCATCACTAAATCTCTCTCCATCACTACATCTCTCTTTCCCACTGAGTGTTTGTTCTCTCCATCCTACTCTTCTCCCTTCTGCAGCAGAGGTGGGCGAGGCTCCGCGGCCGTGTGTGTGTGTGTGTCTGTTTGTGTGTGTGTGTTTGTGTGTGTGAGTGTTTGTGTGTGTATGTTTGTGTGTGTTTTGTGTGAGAGTGAGTGAGTGTGTGTGTGTGTGTGTGTTTGTTTGTGTGTGAGTGTGTGTGTTACTCCAGGCCCTTCTCTCCGCCCGCGCCAACACAGCGCTCTGACATCACAACAACCCGCAGCAGCTCAAAACACACAGGCGCTCATTGCGCACCCCTGATGGTCGCCTCTTAGTCATGTCTGTCTGGCAGCACCCTGCTGCGTCTGCCCTGACCAGCACAGAGATCTCCAGCTGAGCTCTGACCAGCACAGAGGGATGGGATGTGTGCCCGTGGAAGAAAGTACATGTATAATAAATGAGGCCAGCTGAAGTTTGAGGGGGAGATGGGCAGCCTGACTCTCAGACTGAACTGCCATTTCGTTTCACTTCATTATTCAGTCTGAACATTTCAGCCCTTTTCTCAGACGGCCGTTGCCGAAGAGGGAGTCCTCAGCGATGAGTTCATCCCCCTGACCAATCATGTCACACAGTTTAATTCTGTCACCAGATTCAAAGAATGCTGATTGGTCTGTTTGGAATTGCAACCAAGAATCACTCTGGACCAGAGCATTTCCAGACCCTGAATGGCATTTCGAAAGCCAGAAATGGTGCTCAGAGAGCACAGACCTTCACCCATGAATGCATTTCGTTATGTCGAGAGTGTTATGCCAGTCCAAACCCTGTCTTTCTGACCTTCCCAGGTCGAGATATAGGCTTTTCAATTCCCCCCACTGACAATGAATGGGGGGAATTTTTCACTCCTGAGTCTATGTCCAAAAAACGAATGGAGATGAATGGCTGTCCGTGTTTGGGCGGCTCCTGGACCCGTCCCGTGATTGGGATTCTAAGTTGGCCCATGCTGCACACCTCCACAGAGTTTCATGAAAATGAATTTGTGATTAAAGTGGGCGTGAAATTCAGGGGCTGAAGCTATGTTAGGAGACAGAGTGTGTGTGTGTGCGCGCGCGCGCGTGTGTGTGTGTGTGTGTGTGTGTACACATGCGGGTATGAGTGTGTGCGCCTCTTTTGTGTTCATTAGACACACTGGTGTTTGAGACTGATGGCTTCACTGCCCAGACCTGCAGGTGAGACCTGTCACTCTGAGGGATGTTTTGAGAATACAATTGCCTAAATAGTGTTCTCTGGAAATATGCTAGAATATTCTTCCTTGGTAGAGAGAGAGAACTCATCTGTTTTTCTGTTATGAGCCCCAGGAAGGCAGGCAGGCAGGCTAAACAGATAGATCTGTGTCTCGTCTGTTGTGTTCTTACAGATGAGTCTTCCAAATGTTCACTGTTGTAGGCTGGCACATGATGGTACTTAAAGCATACTGCTATACTGTAGTAGTAGAAATCACTGTTTTCACAAGGATATACATTCTAAAAGTGTTAAATCTATGCTCACGTGTACCGTGCTATATATATGTATATATACACAGTACATACAGTAGCACTTTGTACTATTCAGTATGAAGGGCTCTTAATAAATAAATATTATTATATAATCAAGTCTTCTGTTTTCACATGCATTCATAATTTTCCGGACCTTTCAGCTCAGCCTCAGAGGCAGAGTGGAGGATCAATGTCTCTAGGACCAGCCTCGAAGGAAGAGTGGAGGATCGATGTCTCTAGGACACACACACACACACACACACAAACACACACACACACTGACTGACTTTGAGATTCTCTTTGAGATTGTTTTACAAGAGTCCCAGCCATAGTAGCAGCACCAAACATTCGTTTTAGAAACACAATCAACATGGTATACGTACCGTATGTACCTGGTTAGATTAAATCAACATGATATATGATATGTACAGTACCTGGTTAAATTAAATCAACATGGTATATGGTATGTACCTGGTCAGATTAAATCAACATGGTATATGATATGCACCTGGTTAGATTAAATGAACATGGTATATGGTATATACCTGGTCAGATTAAATCAACATGATATATGATACGTACCTGGTTAGATTAAATCAACATGGTATATGGTATATACCTGGTCAGATTAAATCAACATGGTATATGATATGCACCTGGTTAGATTAAATCAACATGGTATATGGTATATACCTGGTCAGATTAAATCAACATGATATATGATACGTACCTGGTTAGATTAAATCAACATGGTATATGGTATATACCTGGTCAGATTAAATCAACATGGTATATGATATGCACCTGGTTAGATTAAATCAACATGGTATATGGTATATACCTGGTCAGATTAAATCAACATGATATATGATACGTACCTGGTTAGATTAAATCAACATGGTATATGGTATATACCTGGTCAGATTAAATCAACATGGTATATGATATGCACCTGGTTAGATTAAATGAACATGGTATATGGTATATACCTGGTCAGATTAAATCAACATGGTATATGATATGCACCTGGTTAGATTAAATGAACATGGTATATGGTATATACCTGGTCAGATTAAATCAACATGGTATATGGTATGTGCCTGGTCAGATTAAATCAACATGGTATATGGTATATACCTGGTCAGATTAAATCTATATGGTATATACCTGGTCAGATTAAATCAACATGGTATATGGTATATACCTGGTCAGATTAAATCAACATGGTATGGTATGTACGTGGTCAGATTAAATCAACATGGTATGGTATGTGCCTGGTCAGATTAAATCAACATGGTATGGTATATACCTGGTCAGATTAAATCAACATGGTATATGGTATATACCTGGTCAGATTAAATCAACATGGTATATGGTATATACCTGGTCAGATTAAATCAACATGGTATATGGTATGTACGTGGTCAGATTTAGGCAGTGGTTGGTCAGGTTCCCCTTAGATAGTAGAAAGCACCACCTGTAGTGTGGACACATTCATTGAAATAACATGGAACAAATTCTATATTCTATTCTTTCTACAGCTATATTGCCGTATGGCCTTTTATCGTCCTTCCGCTGTGTTGTTACCTTCAAGTTTTCAGTCGCGTGTGTGGTCAGGCTCTTTTAGTTAGTTTGAGAATTTGTTAGTTAGCAGGATTACGCAAAAACTATCAGACCAATTTTCATGAAACTGTGGAGGAATGTAGCATGGGCCAAGGAAGAACCTATTACATTTTTGAGCAGATCCGACTCATGGGGCAGATCCACAAATTATAACAACTTGGAGCGAAGCCAGCTCCCTGTGTGGGGGCGCTAGAGACACAAGGTTTGGACTGGGGGGTGCGGAGGGAGAGTCCAGACACCCCCATCACAGAGCCGCCCAAACACGGCCGCTCATTCACCAACAATCGCCAGGTAAAAATAAGCAGGTACATGATAATGGAAACAGCTCTGTCAAATTGAACAGGGGATTCATATGAAGCTGAGTGATATACAGGGGATTCATATGAAGCTGAGTGATATACAGGGGATTCATATGAAGCTGAGTGATATACAGGGGATTCATATGAAGCTGAGTGATATACAGGGGATTCATATGAAGCTGAGTGATATACAGGGGATTCATATGAAGCTGAGTGATATACAGGGGATTCATATGAAGCTGAGTGATATACAGGGGATTCATATGAAGCCGAGTGATATACAGGGGATTCATATGAAGCTGAGTGATATACAGGGGATTCATATTGCAGAGATAGAAATGGTTATCAGTCAGCTGGCTATCAGTCAGATTCCTTTTGATATCAGTGTTTATCAAACGCCTCTGGTTGATGCTTGAATATCAAGAAATGCTAGTTGTTAGCTTTAGGAGAGTGTGGTATGCCTTTTATCAGTGGTGTTCCTGTTAACGAACAGGTCACATATCTAGGGATCATAACAAGAAAACAGCAACTCCGAGGTTCCTTGAACTTTAACCCTGTTATCGAGAAGACTAGGAATGAACTAATCAATGGTTGCAAAGAGGTCTTTCTTTGTCAGGCGGAGTGTTACTGGCGAAGGCAGAGGGCCTCTCCAGACTCTCCTATGTAGCTTCCTCTCTTCACCGTGACTGTAGGATTTGTACGGCTGTTGACCAGATGCTTTCTAACTTTGTCTGGAAGAACTGTACTCATTACACCAGGAAGTCAATAGTCATGAATGCTTATAATAATGTTGGCCTTAATTTGATTTCTGTACTTTAAACCTTACTCTTAAGATAAACTGCGCTAAATATTTTCTGAAAAACCCAAATTTGGAACTTTATTCCTCATTGAAGCAATAACTCATGAGAGGGCGTGGTATATATATACCACGGGTTGTGCTGCGGTCATACGGTCATGTCGTCGACCAGCACAACCTGTGGTATATTGGCCATATACCACAACCCTCAAGTGAGTTATTGCTTTTATCAGGCATGCAAACTTGTCACCCTTCGGTGAAATTCGCCGATTAGAATTCAAAATAGGTAACTTACGTGATTCGTGCAGATCCGATGAGAAATGTTTTGTGTGGGGGGGGGGGGGGGGGAGTTGAGAGCCTGCCTGTCAAAGCGACGTACATAGAAAGACAATAAATCTGTGAGTGTGGACATTGGGATTGGGCCAATGGAGCACAGAAATCTGATACTGTGGATGCGTGTTTGGATCTGTATGTGCATGCATTGGCAGTCAGTAAAAAGGCAGCAAGCGAAATTGAGCCAATCAACTCGCTAGTCACAGTACAACGCGAGCCCAGTTTGTAACGAAACAAGCTTTTGCCACAGTGCTGCGTGGAGGTGCGTGCCAGCATCAAACCTACATAGAGAAAATCAACTGAAACCCCCAAAAGTAGCCTACCTGCCAGCCCAGGGGCATTCCCCTAAATGTAGTTGGTCGTCATATTCATTCATTTCAAAATATACGTTTTATCCCCCCCACTTTTTCTAATCTTAAATGATAACGAGCAAAACCTGGTATGGATTTTCAGAGACTTTGCTGTTCTCCCACAATTAAAGTGGAATGGATTCATTTAGAGATGTACTCGTCTCTGTATGTTAAAGTTTTTTTCTTACAGTACCACTTCGTCAGGTACTGTAGGAGTAGGACTAGCTAATTCACTACATGGACTAGTAGCTAATTCAGCCCATTAAATAGTTGTGGTGGGGCTGCCATTTTGTTAATTTCCTTAGTAAATGTGAGCATATTATAGGTATCCTACATTGCACTTAATATGGTAAATGGACTGCACTTATAGAGCACTTTATATCCAAAGAGCTTTACAGTGGCCTCTCATTCACACATTCACACACTAATGACAGTAGCTGCCATGCAAGGTGCCATGCAAACCAGCTCATTGGGAGCAATTCGGGGTACTTGCATAAGGACACTTCGACATGTCGACAGGTAGAGTCAGGATTAGAACCGCCGACCCTACAGTCATTGGACGATCTGCTCTACCTCCTGAGCCACAGGCGCCCCAAACTAAATTTATACTTTTGTTCAGTCTAAAATAAATAAAATGGTTTATTTTATTTTTTTTCATTGTTATTTTGTAGCTTATAAAAAAATTCCCAGCATATCCCCGACCCCCCTAGCAGGTCTGTGTTTTCCTCTGCTCATGCATCCTTCTCACCTTTTTCACCCCCTAACCAGTTTGCAAGCCTGTTTTATACAATTTTTACATCATTGGGAAATATTAATGGGATAAATACCTACTATTTCCGTGTCTTAATATTAATAATAGTATACTTACTATTTCAGTTGTCGATTTAAGTGAACTCTGCCAAGAAAGGTAGTTCCTAAAATTATCACGTTGCTATGAAGTTTCAAAACGACAAAGAGTGAGCCCTAGCAACCAAAACTAATACTCCTGACCAACCTAGCTACAGTAGCCATGAAGGGTAGGGTACGAAGGGTAGCCTACCTTTGCTGTCCAACTGCGAGTTGCAAAAGTGGTGACGATAAATCAGAGTGGTAGACTATAAGATGGATAGAACAACTCAAAATTGACATGGAATGTTTCCATTTTTCTTGAGGAGAAACTGTAATGTAACCAACAGATGTTTATGCAATGGAACTAATGTTTTTACAAATCAATTTTATAATTGACGCAGTAATATTTCACATAGAACGGTAAAGAGGCTTTGCCCGTGGTACATCGTGGCATATACAACAGCTCTTAAAGGAGTAGTAAAGGGAAAATGCATGTTTAGCCCTGTTTTAATGTTACTTATGATCATATACAATGGTTCAGATCAAAACATTGACAAAGCTAGCATTTTCAAGAAAGTTGATTGCTCTACCACCGTTTTGATCATACAATGGATGTGGATGGGCATCTTGAAAAATCATTCAAAAACATGTTAAACTCTCGATTTCAAAGACAAGAAGCTCACCGAGGGTGTAATTGGTGTCCGTTGGTGTTCTGACATCAAATTCGCCGCAAAGTATGAATCCTCTAGGGTTTTATTGATAATTTTATGAAATCCATTGACTTGTATTGAAGCGACCGTTGTAGATGTGTAGATCAATCCGCAGAGGGGATTCAGGAAGCGGAACTACTTACTGTAGCTATTGTTATTGTTTGTGTTGCTAGGCTACCTAGTTTGCGGACGTGCACGGTTAACCGAGTACTCGAGTACCCGAGTAGGCAATCTGCTAGTCGGAAAATAAACACTACTCGGTTAATCTAAAGGCTATATAATATGGCATGTTTGGCCGTGAAAGCGCACATTTCTGAGCGCCTGTGCCATTGTTACCAAAGAGGATAGAGAAAAGCGTGGAGAAAAGCGCTGTATACGGAGTCTTTTTTCGAGCGCTCCGGCTTTTTGAAAACATTGCCATCTCAACTTTTCAGAAAGGTGCTGCCAACATCACTGCGGCTCTTTCAGGCAACCAATGATCAGATATTAGATAGGGCATGACTCGTCAGCTGTCTGGGGATCCCAGGGGAACCCCCTGCCTGGCTATTAAACTGAATATCTGAAAGTGCACCGATCGTAAAAATAATAAATGCAGCCAGCTGTCAGGGGCAGTGATGACTGATTACTAGTTGATTACTGTCTAGCCAGCTAACTGGTTACGTTTTAAAAGCTATATTTATTTACATGGACACAGTTCTTGGGTGCAAAGTTACGTGGTCACAAAAACTAGCAATAATTAGCCCATGGGCTTGCTACTGCTAGCTGCCCATGGTTCGGTTTTCCATACTGTTAAGCATTTTCGGATCCAACTACACCGTGGTTTTGCATAGTGTTAAAGTATTTTATGGATCGAGCCTCGGACTTTCAAACCTGTTACAGCGTAGGTAGCCTATGAGAGAACTATAGACTTAAGCCTATATACAGTATATGCCACTTCATTTGTTTTGTTTTGACAATTAAACGCTGGTACCGGGTCTCTGATGTTGTTTATCTGCATACTGTGCATAGTAGGCAGTGGTGTGAGTGAACTTTGTACTCTGGCTCCATGCAGCACTCCCATCATTTTGCGGTAGGATGATCATGTTGGTAATGAGCCCTGAGGTGGTGCTGAAAAAGACAGCGAGTACCAGCACAGGTCCATGCGCGTATAGCCTACTCGTTTTCCAGCCTATAAAGAAATATTGAATGAATAGGCCTATTGTTCAATAAATCTATTTAGTTTTGCATGGACATTTCTCTAATGAAGGCTTGATGCCGAAACATCCATTATTGTCCAATAAATTGGAAATAGGCAGTGAGTGCCGCGGTGCTTTTTAACGCTAAAAATTAATTCACTTATCCGGCATCGGCAGTAAAGGCTTGGTTTAATACTTAATTTAGTAAATTAGAGGTCTGGTTGCATATTGTAGGCTTGGAGTTTTCAGAGTAGCCTAACGATAGGCTTAATAGGCTATGAGCTGGGCAGTGCATCCACATTAAAAGGCTGCGTTTTTCGATTCCGATAGCTTCATGAAAACCTGTGGTTTATTCAATCTGACGATAAGTAATGCATCCAACCACACATCAGCTTTTAAATATGTTTATTTGCAAGGGCATGGACGAGACATGAAAGCACCGCCACGTAATAACGGCGGAAAAAAACGTATTCCCCTCCGAGGGGGCCGGGGTTAAATGCGCTCTGTCTGGACGGTATCTTTTTTTGAGTAATCTTTTTTTTTGAGTAATCGGTTACTCGAGTAGGATCAGGTTAGGTTACTCGGTTTTAAAATTAGTCGAAATTCCCATCCCTAGTTTACACACATGTGCTGCGACTAAATAGTTCTATGCTAAATATTTAAGGGGAGACACCCCAGGTGAATAGGAAAAAAAAAATCCTTAATAGGTATCACCATCAAACTCCCCCAGTTTGTTAGGTACATTAAGGAGCATCTTTTTTGTATTACAAGTTTTCTGAAATCTTATGGATGAATATGCAAATTAGGCATTATATGCGCTAAATATGCGCTAATTTGCATAATTTCAGGAAATCAATTTTTTTAACTGGTTCAAGCCAGATTCAAAATTCTTGTTTCATTTTGTTCACATATCCCTATTCAAACTTTGTCCAAGGGGGATTTTTGATATCTCTTTTCTTCACTTCAGAAATCAGAAAATACTGTCAACAGTCATAAAAAGACCAATTTTCGCCATGTTTTAGGGATAAACTGTTATATAAATCAGGCTATGAATGAAATTTAAAAAATCCCCCTTGGACAAACTCTCAGAATATGGATTGGAACAAAACTGGAAAGTTAGGTGTATGTAGGTGCTACTCAAGTGGTGGTTTTGATGTCCCTAAGATGAGAAATAACTCATTTTGAGAAAACGGGCTTTGAAAATTTGTATTGTAAAAAACCATACATTTGCATTGTAAACCAATATTTACAAACACAATATCCAATCACATCATTAGTAACAACATTACACAACATCTGAAAACACATAGAAACTGAAAACTGAATAACACAGCATGTTGTGGATTCAAAATAGTCCAGGAGTAGACATTTTGTATAGAGAAGTAAGACCTGTTTAGTTGGAAGCCCACTCACCACGTCAAGGTACAGCCCACGAGTGGGATGTTAGTAAGACGAGACTAGAGACGAGACAATGTTAGTAGGGAAGAGAACATTCCCTTTTAGAAAGCTTGTATTATTTTGTTAAACAGATCATGGACAAAGATAGACACATTTGACGAGGACATGCATGAGAAAACAGATTATCTAGCTTTTTGTGTTTTTTTAAGCGTTTTACATGGAGAAAACATGAATGAATGAATGAATGAATGAACATGAAGAGTAAGCTGATTCATAAATACACAGGACAAGATGTGGTAAACAATGCAGGGTAAACACCAATAGAAGCTAAATATAGATTGCCAAACAAACAAGTGATATAACCATCGTCAAAAGCAACACCATAGGAGACATCAAGCTACGCCGTCATAGGTCTACAGAGTCACTCCTCAGATGGCACCACACTAGCTATCAACAAAACTGTTCTAGGCAGCTGGTTTGTAGAACCCACTCAGCTGCAGTTCACAAAACTGTTCTAAGCAGCTGGTCTGTAGAACCCACTCAGCTGCAGTCCCCAAAACTGTCCTAAAACCACAATATGTTCCTGGTGCGCATGGGGTTGTCATCAGTGAAGCGGACTACCCCATATTGCCGCCTTCATGTTGTCCACTGAACGCTGGTTATTGAGAATTATTGTTGTAATTCTCAATAACTGTAATAATTTTGTAACATTTTGCATTTATTGGCAGTCAGCTTACCTACCTCTGGGTCCACATCTGCATATGCCTGCCTAATCTGCTCTCTGCTTCTGTGAAAGGACTCCAGACCTCTCTCTATTTCAGCAACTGAAATTAAAACAGTTTATTTGGTCAGTTTATGGATGCATGTAGATATGCCACAGGTAGAGAGACTACTGTGCATATGTATAGGCTTCTGATATTGGCTAGAGAGAGAGAGAGAGAGAGAGAGAGAGAGAGAGAGGGAACACGTTTCAATAGCCTACCTGTCACCCTCTTGTCATGTTTCTGATACGTTTTCAGATGAAGCCCTGGGATCCAACACTTTACTAATCTTTTGGAGAGCTGCATACCCCAACCCTAACTCGTGCGCTAAGAGGACCATCCTCACATTGACATCAAATGCAACATCATTCCTAGTTGTATCATGAAGCCGAGTCGATGTGTAGACACTTTTGCGATAGCCATTTCTCACAAAGACTGCACTCTAAGAGCAAAGTACTACAGAACCCACTATTCTGAGGATCTATGTTAATTTTAATACCAGTCCACAATTAGGACAAATCAACCCAGTTATCAGCTCATTCAAACGCGCCGCATCTCTCTGCTGCTCACTGGACATGCTAACGCTAGCCTCATCTACCTGCTGCTGACTGGACATGCTAGCACCGGCTAATGTGAACTTGCGCGAATAGGCACTTTATATCTCATAAATTTAAACATTTCCATTTAGTTTCTCATGTTTTCTGTTCAACCTTGCGGGCAAACACTGTTGTCGTTGTTGCTTATTACATTTAGAACGCTTTACAGACGGCATTATTTGGATTAGATATCAGGAAGTGGAAACGTGTCACATGACGCGCTGAACCAATCACGTTCTCAGAAATCAACAACAGCCAATGAGATTTCACGGTTAGCATCAAACCCGCCTTTGTATTTCCACGATTGGTTGCTGATACAAATGAAACTATCAGGTTTGGTTGCGATAACATTGTGCACGAGAGCCAGATCTTTCAAACGATACCCGGATGACCGGGATCCAGACGAAAGAAACGCTGCGAGACGTTCCGAAAAAAGGCTAACTTTTGGTGATTTTAGGAAGAATCTACAGACGCAAACAGACTAAATGAAGTAAAATAAACATCTAAATGCGTATTTTTGATGTTTTATTTCCACTAGTATGAAAGAAGACATGTTATGGAAGCAAACTAGCACAAAATCTCAAATTTGACCAGGGCGTTGAAAAACGATGTTTTCACCTACCGTGTCTCCCCTTAAATCTGAATGAATCTATTCTAGAATTTATGGCGAATTATATGTCAGAACGCCAACTAACACCTAGGTGAGTTTCTTGTCTTTGAAATCGAGAGTTTAACATGTTTTTGAAAGATTTTTCAAGATGCCCATCCACATCCATTGTATGACCAAAACCGTGGTAGAGCAATTATCAACTTTCTCGTAAAATGCTAGCTTTGTCAACGTTTTGATCTGAACCATTGTATATGATCATAAGTAACCTTCAAACATGGCTAAACATGCATTTTCCCTTTACTACTCCTTTAACCAATCAGATTGCGAGGTCGGAACTACCCGTTGTATAATAGCCTATGGCCGTGTCCAAATGTCCATACTACATGCTACATACTGCAACTCACCTACTACATGCTATTTAGTACATACTACTCCACAAAAACATGTTTAGTATGCGAGATAAATTTAGCATGCTTCTCAAGTCAGTCAGTGAAAGTGACGCGCTCCGGCTCGCACACGATTGATGTTAAACTTACAACAATATTGAGCTTGCCAGGCATTGGAGTTGGTCATCCAACAGGCTCAATCCTCACCTTTCTGTATAATCCAAACTGTGGAATGGCTGTGATAATAGTCCACAAAATGTTCTTTCTTTGCCTCATTTAGCACCAGCTGCAACACTCTCCTCCAAATTCATTATCTCCGTTAGCAGGGCTAACGTTGCACTCAGTAACTTGTGCTTATTATTATTGGGGTTGGTGAGAAGCTTGTGCAGTGGAGGGGTTCTTTTGGGGGAGTTAGCCGTTGGATTGTTATGCTTAAATTATACTAGCCAGCTAGTTCCCAAGCTTGTTTGATAACGTTATTTGATTCAGACATAACTTGGCTATGAGAGGCAGGATCCCAGCCGACCGTTGCATCCCCCCAACCCGCAACGGAGGGTTATCAACTGGGCTGGGACTCCCCCTCTCATCGCTAACCAGCAACTGAGCCAATTGAGCTAAAGGTGGTTAGCTAGCTTGTAAATTACTCAAACTGAATAAATATGACACCGATAAGCACACCAATGCCAATAGTAATCTTGATATAACTAAGACATCAGCTAAAAAAAAGCTTCAAGTTCTCTGGTTCTAATATCACTCTGTGCTCCAGGTTCTCTGGTTCTAATATAACTCCCCCCATCTTCCCTCTGTACTCCAGGTTCTCTAGTTGGGGTTGGTGATGTCATCTCCCAGCAGGTGATCGAGAGGCGAGGATTGGCTCATCACAACATGCGCAGGACAGCCAACATGATGAGTATTGGCTTCTGCTTTGTTGTGAGTCTTCCTCACCTCCTTTCTCTCAGTAATTGCAAAATGTATTCCTAATTGTAATCTCCTTAACTTGATTCAACACTACTGTATTGGCTCTGGTGCCTTGTGAGCCTCTGAAAGGAGAGGAACGACCTTCAGTCAAGGCAGAGAAGTCAGAGGAGAACCATATTCCTGATTGACATATTTCTGTTCCCCCTTCTATTATGGTATGATGTAGGCTACTGTACAATGTTAGCTGCTGCTAACATGTAGCTGTGGTGTGTGATGGCTAGCTGCTGCTAACATGTAGCTGTGATGTGTGATGGCTAGCTGCAGCTAACATGTAGCTGGGATGTGTGATGGCTAGCTGCTGCTAACATGTAGCTGTGGTGTGTGCCGGCACAGCGCCCTCTGGCTGCATGCGCCTGTGCCTTTGGGAATGAGTAATAATCGGCCACACCTGGTTTAAAGTGTGGGAAAGACAATGGACCTCATTCACCAGCGAAGTAAAGAAGTTCTTAAGAAGCATTTCTTCTTAAACTGTACATACGCCGTTTCTAAGAAAATTCTGGCATTCACCAATGGTTTCTCATCTGGGAATAGAATATACGGACACTGAATAGCAGTCGCAATTAAGCCATTTGAGTGCGGAAATGTAGACTATGCAAAATTGGTGATTGCAGTCACCTCAATTCTACAGTTGGATGATATATGATTGAAATACAATTATATTTGCATAATTCCCAATAAAGTGTCCTAATCATAACCATTTCCATTGTAAACGTGTGCGTCAGAATATCTGATATGTCATTGTTTAAATCATTTCGCTCCGTATTGCTTGTTATTCGTGTTGATCAGTCTTGAAGATGTCGAAATATTTTGATTGTGTGTTAATAATTTGTGATTTTGGTGTAAATTAACGAGTGTTGTGTTTTGTTTTAATTCTTTGACCGTTCTGCAAAAGCACCGTGAGATTTCGCTGTATAGGCCTACATATAATAGCCTACCAACAAATCCATGACCATTTCATCAATTGGTGATTGTGGTCACCTCAATTCTACAGTTGGATGTGTGTTAGTGCGCTAGACGGAGAGTCTGCTGCGGAGAGGGGGTGGTAGTCCGTGTCCCTGGTGTCTGTATCCATATCGCCAGCGGTGCACACACCCAACAGTGCTGTTGTCCCTATTATGGCACCAACGCGCTGGTCAAACTCGGACAACGGTGGGCATGCCGGTCCCTCTCCAGTAGCCTGCATATCTCTCCTCAAGATTAAACATTCACAATTCCTTTATTTGTCACATGCAGCCTAATGTCCAGTCACAGTGAAATGTTGCCGCCGGCTCCAAGGTTATGGTCATTACAGATAAACTCCAATACTCAATTTACAAATGACAAAATAAGGACCATTTCTACAGTATGTAGATAAGATCAGATAAGTAGGGTACCTCTTTTGTCAACTGCAAGTGTTGACAGCTGTGTAGGCTATATAGACTACATTTTTGTAGACTGTAGGCTAATGTATATTGTATTCTATCACGTTGACATTTTGCACTGTTCTGTCTCGCTATTATGCACCAAGGCAAATTCCTCATAGTAGGAGGCCTACTTGGCTGAATTAAAATCAGATTTTGATTGCTCACGCTGGATTCGACATGCAGTCCTCTGACTTGCTAACGCACCTGACACAACCCCACCTAAACCATTATGCTATCGAAAAGCTGGCGATTTGAGTGCGCGAATGACCGGTATTCATTCAGAGAAGTGACATCTGCGCACGACCCTGTAGTTGCATATCCTTATATGGGGCTGGCAGGGAGTTTACCTATGCTAATTCACGTGAGCGGCCACAAGCTAATGCCGCGTTCCAGATAGGATTTTGAGCCCGTAAGTTACGACTTCAAGTCACGACTCACGACTTCATAGCGTTCCAGGCAAACTGTCTGAGTGTGTGAAATTCTGGATAAATGTAAACAAGCCACTATGGCAAAAGCTTGAGATCTGGCACACTGTCAGAGCTGGCAAGCTAAACGTTACATAATTGTATTTATTGACATCGACATTTCGCCATTTGCATGGTCAAGTTCAGGTTTACCTTAACATTAGCTAGCTAGTGCTAGCTAGCACTAGCTATCTCTTGTCGTCAACATATTTGGGCATCATTATATACACATAGCAGATTGTAGTGCATAATCGTTTGTATTATTTTGATTACAACGTACAAATTTACTTAACGTTGCCCTAAAGTTATCTTTGTCGCCGTACCCATGTGGACTGCCATCTTGTTTAGAGGGCTGTGTGAGGTCAGAAAGCCAACTGGGAGTACATCGTTCATGTACGAGTTCACGGGTGGGAAGTTACGGGTTTCACTGCCTGTGCATTTTCACATGTAGAAGGTTGGAAAAACACGGGTTACGAGTTGCCTGGAACGTGGCATTAGAACTTGAGAAACCATGAGATTCGCCATTAAGAGAAGGCAGATGCGAACTCTTCCAGCGGCTTACAAACACGTCGTGAATCAGACGGGAGCTTTCCTTAGAAACGTTCTTAGGAAGAAATTTAAGAACAGAACTTAAGAAGATATTGGTGAAGTAGGCCCATTCTTCTTATGAGAGTGTGGGCACTAGCCTGTCGTCACCATCCTGATCATATGAGCTCACATTCTGTTTCACTCCGTAGATCTGTCAGGACATCAATCCGTTCCAACTGATTTCCATCCGACCATATATTGGTCGGGCCAATCACAAACGTTCATGACTCTACCCACTTCATATGCTGACTAACCCAGGTTTTGCTGCTCTGTAGGTCTATCCAATAGATAGATATCCAATTTTTTTGTACACGGATGACTCCGCCTTACTAGTGTCTCATAAAGATAAACAAGTGGTTGAGCAGACATTGAGTGCAGAACTAGAGAAGGTCAGTGACTGGCTAGGGTATAACAAGCTGTCCCTCCATGTGGGGAAGACTGAGTCGATCCTATTCGGGTCAAAGGTCAGGCTCAGGAGTTAAAATAGGAGATGTTCTCACTGACAAGGAATCAGCGAAATATCTCGGTTGTGTCCTGGAAAACAGCTTATCAGGGGAAAGCATGGCTCAGCAAGTACTTTCGAAGATCAACAACAGGACTAGATACCTAGCCAGAATCTCTCAGTTTATAGATCAGTCCGCGGTGAAAATACTTGCTGGAGCACTTATACAGTGTCACTATGACTATGCATGTGGCTCCTGGTTCAACAGCGCCCTCACCAGTCAGATTCAGGAGTTGTATGGGAAAGGAGTCCTTTGTATATTCTGCAGCTGTCCTTTGGAACAGACTGCCCAGTGACCTAAAATTAGTCCAGCCTAAAGACATGGTACAAAAGGGATTATAATTAGGTATTCAACTAATGGCACTTTTACATTTTTTTATGTGTCTGTGTTACAGATGTGAGAACATAAGAATGTAACTTGACCCGCGGTATTCTAACAGGCGCTTTACGGCATTCCGCACCACCGCTCGCACGCCCATAGGGGCGCAGTAATACCACTCATTGACCCATTGCTGTAGCTCATCTCGCACATTAGATGAGCCTACCGTTCTCAAACTCCTTGTTCTCTGTCTGGTTGTAATTTAATCATTACGAACAAAGCCTATCTATTTATAGTTTCTATCTCTGTAACTGTCGCCTGGTCTATATCTGTTAACTGTCGGGACAAGTAGAAGTTTAATACAGTAGGCTAACTGAGTGTTCTCATATGGAACATGGCATCAGGACGAGTAAGATGGCTAACGGAGCTGACCAGAGATGTGTATGAAATGGTTCACTCACTCCCTATTCCCTATGTAGTGCTACCATGGATGTATTGAGTGCGACTCATAGTGAACTACATAGGGAATGATTTAACAGTTTTGGCACACTACATGGAATGTCACTGCGTAAGAATATATATTCATGACTCAAACAAGCAGACGCGCCGATCACTGATGGCAGCAGGTTGAAATATCAGGTAGTATTCAGGTTCCATGTAAATCCCATATAAATGGTTGGAATTCTAATGATGTGCAAGTGTGATTTTGTCAACTTTAGTGCTGTCTGCTAATAGCAGGCTGTGAAGCTGCACGATAAGACCGTGATAGCAAGTTAGCTCACGACAGCAGCTTCCATAATATTAACGGTAGCTGTCGGTGGCTAAAAAGCAGATAGCTAACTTTACAACGATGATTCCTGTAGCTATTTTGATGCTATTAGTTCAACTTCTGTTTCTCGGGCAGGAACGGAGACAAACTCGCATTAGCAGCAAAGCAGCTACAGGAATGATCTTAACATTAGCTAACTGCTTTAGCCACTGATAGCTACCGTCTTCTTCACTTCTCCTTCGGTAAAACATGACACCGTTGTATTGTGGTATTGTGGAGTGCTTAGGCAGAAGCAGGAAGAGAAACCCGTCCTTAAATCAGAAAAAATATGGAATGGTAGTGAACGGCGTGAGAAGCTATTGTAAGCTAGACTGCAACGTAAACAACTGTCTAAGTGATGTATGTGATATGTTATGATGTCATGTGTCTTCACGATGTCTGTATGATGCATGTCTGAACACTTTGTTCCCCTACTCCCCTACAAGGACCACAATGGAAATAAGCTCTGAGCTTTTTTTTGTGTCCATCCTTGACAGTATCCCAAACACTGTGCTTCTGTCACCGTTGAATATTTACCTCACATCTGAATGGCTGCTGGGAGAAGTTCTTCATCTACTGTATAGAATGAAAGTGTTTTTGCTCTTTGCTGTTGGTTGTAATCATCTCTCTTGTTGGCATGTTGCGGATGCTTGGTTAATTAAATGTTCTCAATTTTATTTTTTATTCTCGTTTTTTTTAATTATTATTTTCTATTCTCTTTATATCATTGGTCCTGATTTATTTTCTTATCTTCATACCATTTATTAATAAATTATGTTTTTAATTATCTTTTCTTATTCTGTAAAGCACTGTGTGCTACATTTGCTTGTAGGAACATGTGCTAATAAAATTGACTTTGGTGAGGTGCTTCCTCAGCTTATCTGGTTCCATGGCCATTGAATATGACCTGGGTTGTCCATCTCTGTTCTCCATGAAGACAAGTTTGACGTCTTTTTTTGTTTGTTATATTTTTTGGAACTTACCTTCTTGGCACTCAGCTGATCTCCCTCACTTGAGGCACTCAGCCAACACAAAAACTTTTGATTACAGCAATTTACTGTAGTTAACAGCTAATGAGTTACTGTACCAGCTAGCCTAATCAGAGTATGGGACAGTTGAATGTCAAATTAACATATTTATTTCATGCAACAGCCTCGTTCCGCTCAGCTGTTTCTAACTTGTTAAATAAGTAAACATAAACATTAACGTGTCATGGGAACTAACCACTCACATTCCTGTTGTGATGCTCTTTTTTTATTCAGAATACAGGCGTGGTTTGATTGATACTCAAACTGCCCGTTCTCAAGGCTGAAGCGTAGCCTCTCTGAGATAGGCCGGTCTGTGGTGTAAGTGAGGGGAAAACAACTCAACAAAGCTTACCTAAGACATGTGAATCTGAGCCTACAGTCTTTATCCACTGACCCCTTGGCCACATGCCCCCGACCCTAGTTTGAACCACGGGTCTCCACAATGAGGTGAATTAGAATTTGGAAAATGCCTTGTTGCCTATACGGTCTGTTTGTTATTTAACCTGCTCAAATATACAGAGGGAATTTGTGCTTTTAAGCATAAATCATAGAGAGGAATACTGTTTTAATCTCATACGATTCATACAATCATACTGTGTTTGGTTGTCTCTGTTCCCAGGGTCCAGCCCTGGGTGGGTGGTACAAGGTTCTGGACAAGCTGGTCACAGGAGGAACCAAAGGTGCTGCCCTCAAGAAAATGTTGGTTGACCAGGTGAGATGGAAGAGAATAAAAGCTTCTGGTGGTTCTGTTGGCTCCACTTTCCTCTGGTGGTTCTGTTGGGTCAACTGTCCTCTGGTGGTACTGTTGACCAGAAATAGAAGATGATTGGCTGGAACACATGACAGGACACCATGATGAGGAGGCCTGGGGTCCCAAGAAACACCAACTTTAATACATAGTTCTGGGTACCTACTATAACACCAACTTTAATGCATAGTTCTGGGTACCTACTATAACACCAACTTTAATACATAGTTCTGGGTACCTACTATAACACCAACTTTAATACATAGTTCTGGGTACCTACTATCACACCAACTTTAATACATAGTTCTGGATACCTACTAAAACACCAACTTAAATACATAGTTCTGGATACCTACATCAACTTTAATACATAGTTCTGGGTACCTACATCAACTTTAATACATAGTTCTGGGTACCTACCAAGGCTCCGAACCGGTTCAAGGAATGGAATCGAAAACCGAAAGCGAACAGTATTTTACGAGGAACAGAAACAGGAACGAAAACTAAATGGTCTTTAATTGTTCCAGAACAGAAACGTTAATTTGAAATCTTTAAAACCGGTTAACAACGTTATTTTTTCGTTATTTGTAGTAGGCCTATATAACTTAAAATAATTTTAAAAAAGAAGAAAAGAAAAAAGCTGAGCCTTTTATGGCTGAATAGGCCAAATTAAATGTATTAAATTTGTAGCCTACATCTTGTCCTGTTTTGTCCTGTAATGTAGCCTAGGCCCCTAAATCTGTTATTTCACAGTCAGGATCTTAAATGCTTGCTTAGTGAAATGAAGAGATTTAGATATTACAACAACACACCATAGCCTAGTTCAGACGTTTATGGTATGGTTAGAGATTATTAGCGTGTGGATACAGTCGTAGCCTATACAGTACCATATAGGCCTAGTGCCGTCTGAATAGGCCACGAGTAGGCCTAACGAAGCGCTCCGTTGAATGGCTATAACTTCCAGTCAGGTAAGGGCTTTTTATCGGCCTAGTGATCAAGAGATAGGCCTATTAAATGTTTTGCACTAAATTATATTTTCTTTTGTATAGGCATACAAGCAGCAGCAGTCTGGTGGATGTCTCTGAAATGTGTATCGCCACAAGAGAATACATTTTTGTTTGCTATCTCAACTCAAGTCAAATTTTATTTATAGAGCACATTTAAAAATGACTGTGGTCGAGCCAAAGTGCTGTACAGGTAGGTGGCAAGACATAAGTTAATACATAATAAATAAATTACATAAAACATAAAACAAAATAAAAACAAACAATAGGCCTACAGGCGCAGAATAAAATAGCTTGCAGCAACAATACAAGAAAATATTTTTTAAAAGGATGATGAGCTATGATGATGACTTACCAGAGAGCTGTTAAAACGGCCTACATGGTCTCCAACAATAGTCACAAGCCTCAGGTTTTGTTTAACACTCTAAACTCTCTTTTAAATCCCCTCGATGCTTCTCCCATTGTGCCAACGCCTACTCTCTGCAACAAGTTTTTACAATTTTTTATTGACAAGGTTTCCTCGCTGAGACCCGCCCACATGAGTGCTTGGTCTTTCCCAGACCCTGCTCCCTCTCCATGCCCCGCTGTCCTCCACCAGTTTGAGCTGGTGTCTCTCTACGTGGTCAAGCACCTGCGGCCTACAAACTGCCCCACAGACAGCATTCCTTCCCGCCTCCTAAAAGAGGTTTTTGATTCAGTGGGAGCCTGTGTCCTACTGCTTACCAACACCAGCCTCAGCTCCGGCCATGTCCCTGGTGCTCTTAAGCATGCTGTAGTGCAACCTCTAATGAAAAGAAAAATCTTGATCCCTCCATTCTCTCTAACTTTAGGCCTGTATTACAGCTACCCTTTTTATCCAAGGTCTTAGAGAGAGTAGTGTACATCCAGTTTAAACCCAGACATAGTACTGAGTCTGCCCTGCTGAGAGTTTTTAATGATTTAATTTTAGCTGCTGATTCAGGTAGTTCTGCCATCCTGATGCTTTTAGATCTATCAGCAGCCTTCAATACTGTGGACCATGCGATCCTGCTGCAACACTTCCTGCTTTCGTTCAGAGCAGACGCTTTTGTTGCTTGCTCCTGCTCTTGCATTTTTCTATCTCCCCGTACTTTGTAGTTCTTCTTTTTTCTGTGTATTTTCGAATCTAAACATGGAATTGATAAGCTGGTCTCTCAACGCAATCGACAAAATCTTTTCAACATGAAACTCTGGACCGGGGGAACCTATGTGCCCAGACAGGACCTTTGCCGCGGGCTACACCAAGGACGCGTGGGACAAGTGGCAGGTTCTGTGCCTGGCACTCCTTTCAATAGAGGACATTGAAGACATTTACCTGTTTGCCTTAATGATAACAGGACATCTGCTCCTCGGACTGAGCATTGCCCTGGTCTATCGAAGAATTGGGAAGACGGCAGCCACTCTAGCCCAAAGGGTGCACGTCATGCTAACGGCGCTGGGCAGAGCAGTGAGTAATCCACCTATGGTGATTTCTGAACTGAGCCGTAAGATTGATACCGTGTTGGAGAAACTCATGGCTATGCAAGGCGACGTGGCAGAGCTGAGGACCAGGCTCGATAAAGAGACCCGTTACAGAGAGGAATGACCATTGGAATCTGTTGTTATTCTCCCTAATCCAATCTCCCTAATCCAAACATCTAATCAACTTTCTGGCCCCAACCCGGCCGTCAAGGCCGTTTCGCCCAAACTCCCCTGAAGATTCACAGGCTAAAGAGGCTCTGCACCCCCCCCCCTCCTCCCTTCCCTCCCCATGGACTCCTGTTGACTTTTGGTCTTGAGGCTGATCGAGGGCGTCTCCATAGCAACCTGCTGTGTTATCGCTAAGACATTCCGCGGTCTGAGCCAACGAGATTACGTCTCCACAGCCAGAGGCCTTCAGGCATACACACACACACACATGGACTGAACTCACGGACTCAAACACTCACACACAAACACGCACATCACACACACCCCACCCCCTCCCCCGCCCTCCCTCACTCCATCCCCCCGCCTTTCGCACCCCCCCCTCTCCTTCCCTCTCATTACAGTACAGTGCTGTCAGGATATTGGCCGCGCCTGATTGTATGGCTGCTTGTCGAGGCTGGCTGCCTGTATGGTAATTCCCTCCCCCCTCCCCTCCCCTGGTATTGTAATTGCCTTTTATTTTGTTCGTATTGCACTTTGTATGTAATTGTTTTTTTTCTATGTCGCTCTTTCTTCCTCTTTATGTGTTATTTGTATTGTGAAGCACTTTGTGCATTCGTGCTGTGAAAGGCGCTATATAAATAAAGTTTACTTACTTACTTACTAACGCCTCGAGCACTATGTGGGCATCACAGGCTCTTCCCTGAGCTGATTCAGGTCCTACCTGACCGATCAGTTTTTCTGTTCAGCTGGGCAAATTCTCCTCTGCTGCAGCCCCTCTGATCTGTGGGGTACCTCAAGGCTCCATCCTGGGCCCTATCCTGTTTTTACTTTACATGCTCCCCCTGGGTTCTGTCTTTAGAAGGCATGGGATTTCTTTCCACTGTTACGCAGACAACGTCCAAATTTACCTGCCCCTGAAGACTAAAGGCAATGACTCATTACAGCCACTTCTGGATTGCCTGAATGATGTGAAGTCCTGGATGAGCTCGAACTTCCTGAACCTCAACGAGTCCAAGACAGAGATAATATTTTTTGGTCGAAACACTCCCTCAGCCGGTTGCATTGACGCCCTGGGCCCTCTGTGCTCCAACATCCGCTCCTCTGTAAGGAACCTTGGGGTGGTCTTCGATTGTGATTTTAAATTTAACAAGCAAATCAGCGCCATGGTTGAATCCAGTTTTTACCAGCTGCGACTTTTAGCCAAGACCAAGCCCTACCTCTCTGTGACAGAGCTGGAGAGGGTGATCCATGTATTCATCACAGCAAGACTGGACTATTGCAATTCCCTGTATGTTGGATTGGACCAATCTTCGCTAAACCGTTCAGCAGCTTGTCCAAAATGCTGCCGCCCGCCTTCTTACAGGCAAGAAAAAGTGAGACCATATCACGCCAGTTTTGGCCTCACTCCACTGGCTTCCTGTCCATTTTCGGATAGATTTTAAACTCCTTCTCCTTGTTTTTAATGCCCTTAATGGACTGGCCACCTCTTACCTGTCTGAGCTCCTGCATCGCCACACCCCAACCAGAGCTTTAAGGTCTGCTGACCTGCTGCTGCTGGAGGTGCCTCAGACAAGGCTAAAGTCTAAACCCTTGATATTTTCAAATCCTCCTTGAAAACTCACCTTTTCTCCCTGGCGTTTCATTCACCCTGACCATAAGCTGTGTCTGTTTTTAATGTTTGTATTGTTGCATATTCCCCTGTTTTGTATTTGTATCAACTATTATTTTTACTACTGTTCAGCACTTTGGTCGACTGCTGTCGTGTGAAATGTGCTTGATAAATAAAGGTTTACTTACTTACTTACTTATGATAGACCTGTGCATAGTTTATGGTGTGGATTAAGGGCATACGGGAATAGGACTAATGTTGCTTATTTCTTGTAAGATAATCAACAAGGCTACACTACAGCACACATCACCAAGGCTAATATTGTTGGCGGCCACCACAACCCTAGACTTGTTGATTATACCTTACAAGAAATACTGTAGGCCTATAGAGTCTTAATAGGCTAACACCAGGGCTGTACATTGCGACATATATGTCGCACGTGCTATGAAAAAAAATGTCTGCGATTAATTTATTTGCCCTGTAGCACGCGTGCGACAGACAGCGAGCCGCTTGTATGGAACGTTAGCGTTTTTTTCCGTGTTGAAGCCGGGAGGACGAGTGAAATGCAGTGAGAGCAGTCAGGTAGGCTAGCCTATAGCTTCCCCCGGACCAGTAAACTCTGTTCGGGCAAGTGCCTCATGCAGTTGTCTGATCGGACAAGTAAGAAATAGCCTAGAGTTGAAGTGTGATAAATATGTAACGTTATCTAAAAAATACAGTCTAGAAACACGATGTGGAGCTACACCCGGTAGCCTAGCCTATGTTTGAGCCGAAGCGGAGCCTCTTACGCGCTGCTGTCAGTCAGCAAGCATAATTTGTCAAGGAGACTGCCCACACCATAAGCGCGAGTAGCCTACAACATGCGACTCAGAGTCGCTGCCCTGAATGACTGATTGAGCGACCGTCTTTTTGGCTGGCTGAAACGAAGTTTAACGACGCTAGCTTGCGTTAATGTTCCTCCAGCCACCTAAAAGTGCCAGCCAAAGCAACAGCAAATGCAACAAATTATCAGTTAAGCGTAGCCTAATCTAGCCTATTATTTATGTAAGCTATGTAAAAAAGGCAGTGATTGTGGTAGGAGAAGACAGGACCAGAACAGAGTTGAGGGACAGGTGAGAGAGGAGAGGATAGAGGTTGTTGAGAGGAGAGCAGGAGAAGAGAGTGGAGAAGGAAGGGGACAGGGCAGGATGAGAGATTAGAAAGAGTGATGATTTAGAAGGAATGAGTATGCAGTTAAGCATCAATGGGCATCAAACATAACCTTTTTATATATAAAATACAAATAAAAAATTCTATCTATTATTCTCACCCCATAACATAAAAGAAAGCATATTTCATGTAGGCTAAACATGCTGTTTCAGTATACTTTTAAATTATATATGTCTCACGATTTTGTTATTTTCATTCTTTAAAAGTCACCAGCATACAGGAAACTAGGTCTCTGAAACTTTTTTGGGGAAGGACGCCCAGACCCCCGCTTTGGTATAGAAACCCTCCTTATTTTGTCTGTCTTCAGCTTGGCACCACCACACCAAGAGATCAATTCCACAGAAAACACTGGTTCCTTGTTAAGATCATAGAGAAAAACCAAAACAAACGAGAAAAGGAAAAATAATTTGAAATTATTAATGAAAAAGAAGATAACCCAAATCATGAAGACACCGCAAAATCAAAAGCCGGGAAAACCTAAAGATGCTTGTCTGAAAACATTTGTTATTATTTCATATTGTATACGTACAGTAACATCCCTTTCCAGGTGGTTTTAAATGATGAACTGCATAACTTGTGTTCAGTAGAGGTGATAATGGACATTTTTAATACATAGTTCTGGGTACCTACTAAAACATCAACTTTAATACATAGTTCTGGGTACCTACTATAACATCAACTTTAATACATAGTTCTGGGTACCTACATCAACTTTAATACAGTACATAGTTATGAGTACCTACTAAAACACCAACTTTAATACATAGTTCTCGGTACCTACTATAACACCAACTTGAATACATAGTTCTGGGTACCTACTATAACACCAACTTTAATACATAGTTCTGGGTACCTACATCAACTTTAATACAGTACATAGTTATGAGTACCTACTAAAACACCAACTTTAAAGGATAAACATGGTGGTTCAATGTAACACTTTCCAGATATCTTTAGGCAACAACAAAACAAATTTGTATAATTATTTCAGAATTCATCCATAAAAATTATTTTAAAACATGTTTTTTAGGTCTGAATTACGGTTCCTGGATTTATCTGGATATCTGGATTTTCCATTCCATCCATTTCCCGGGATTCCCGGGATTTCCCGTAGAAATTGGAAGTGCTTTTTAAAATTGGATTTATGTTATGTAGACAAATAAATGCAACAGAATAGTGATATTGTATAATAATGTATCACATTAAACGTTTTATTTATAAAAATCAACATGTGAAAACGAAAAAGAGCTAAAATTCGCTATTTAAAAGTAGGCTATGTAGAAGGAAAAAAAATCCATTGCGCTTACATTGTAGTCTACACTAGGCCTAAGCCTAAACTTAGGCTTTAAATGAACCAAATTCCTATACCATCTCGATTAGGCTATTTCAATTTCCTCTGTTTGATAAAGTGGGACTTGAGGAAGCAAAGAGCATTGATGGACCGGATGAGCGGTTTCTAAGCTTAGTGACGAACTGTCTGTACACTGAAAAGGCTTGCTCGGCTTCTACAGACGTTGGCTGAATAGTGCCAAGAGCCGCGTAGAGCAGCTGCAGATTTTTGGGGCGCACTTGTGTTGCCTTGAAGAGCGCATTTTCCTTTGACAGGATATTCTGCAGGTCATTCCCACACTTCTCCTTTGGCTCGGGACTTTTCATGCACGCAGTTCAGCCTGCAGGCTCAGGGTGCTTTGACTCTGTTCAGGTTCAGGTTCAGCTGTTGCAGGTGATGTTATTTTTCTTAGGCACCGGAATGACTGTAGCTGATTTGAAACAAGCAGGTACTATTGATGTGGTGAGAGACCAGTTAAAGATGTAAGTGAGTACGGGGGTAAGCTGGTCTGCACAGCTCCTCAGCGTGGCTGGAGTCACACCGTCAGGCCCTGCCGCTTTGCTGATGTTTTGACGGTGGAGCAGCCTTCTGACATCATGCTCTGTGATAGAGAGAGGGGGGTGACCAGCCAACCCAGGATGGGAGGGACTGGGAGAGCTTCTGTCTGAGCTTCACTGGATTCAAATCGACCAGAAAAGTCATTTAGCCTCTCAGGAAGGGAGGGGTCACAGTCCAGAATATGATGCTTGGTCTTGTAGCCAGTGATTGTCTGCAGGCCCTGCCAGACACTTTTGGTGTCATGGACCTTGGAGGAGCTTGTTTTCCAGTTTTTCTCTGTACATGGCCTTAGCTGTGTGAACTGCTTTTTGAAGTTGGTATTTGAGGAGTTTGTACTGCTCTTTGTCGCCCCGTTTAAATGCAGCATTTTTTTCACTGCATAGGCACCTTACTTCCTGGTTGAACCCAGGCTTGTTGTTGCTGTAGATGGTAACAGTTGTGGTGGGGATACAAACAGACTCACAGAAATTGATATAGGACATTACAGTGTCAGTGAACATATCAATGTTATCATGTTCATGAAAAACCCTCCAGTCTGTAATATCAAAACAGTGTTGTAGCGAGTCAATGGCCTGGGGAGAGCTCCTCTTGACCCTCTTTATTGTTGGTTTAGTTGTTTTGAGTTTCTGACGGTATTTGGGAACAAGGAATATAGTATTGTGATCAGACTCACTGATAGGAGCTCGGATTAGAGCTTGATACGCCTCTGGGATAGAGGAGTAGCACTGGTCCAGTGTTTTATCCAGCCTGGTGGGAACGTGAATTTGAGGCTTGTATCTGGGAAGAGCTTTCTTCATGGAGACGTGATTGAAATCTCCCAGCATCAGGACGGCAGAGTCCTGGTTTTCCACGGCGGAGATGTGGTCAGCCAGCCGCTGTGTCGCTGGCACCATCGCGGCGCTCGGTGGAATATAGACTGTGCACAGGATGATGGAAGAGATCTCTCGTGGCAGGTAGAACGGGATACACTTGACTGTGAGATACTCCAGCTCCGGCGAGCAGTTGTGCGACAGAGTTTTGGTGTCCGTGCACCAATTTTGGTTGATGTAGACACCAACACCCCCGCCTCGCTGCTTAAGGGATTCACTGGTGCGGTCCACCCGGTGAAAAGTGAATCCCTCCTGTTGTAGTGCGGAGTCGGGAATATTCTTGTGCAGCCACGTTTCTGTCAGGCAGATGGCCGAGCATTTCTTGAAATCCCGTTGGGAAAGAAGCAGGGTGGTGAGCTCCTCCGTCTTGTTTGCTAACGAGCAAACGTTAGAGAGAATGAGGCTCGGTAAGGCTAGCCGGTTCCCCTGGTGCCTTAACCGAACCAGTGCTCCCCCTCTCTTACCCCTCTTCCTTGGCCAGTGTTTTGGGCGTCCTCGAGGGAAATTAAGTGGTAGAACCGGCACAGAAGTCTGTGAGATCGGCAGATTGTCCCGAATGTGGATAAGTTTGGTTCTATCATTCCGGATAAGTCCAGTTCTATCATTCCGGATAAGTCCATTACAGGATTCCAAAAACACGCAGAACAATACAAAAACAATACAAACAGAACAACACCGAGTCGCCATAGTGCGGCGCCATCACATCATATGACATATTACCCAGGGGGCAAAACCCAATTTTTGGGGAAATCAGACATGGCATGTTGTAAAAGGTTGTGCACCAGAAATGATATCTAGGACCTTCAAGGATCACAACCTGGGTGGACAACCTGGTCAACTTTTTGCAGGAAAGCTACAGGGAGGGTCCAAACAATGCCCCCCCACCCCCATACGAAAAAAGCCTATTAAGCTGGCTGGATCAGATTCTATCATTCTCTTTGTGATTGACTATCTGTGTTATAGTTCGTACTAAAGACACATTGAGCCAACCTATTGAAAGAGCAGAAAATAAGCTTTCCAGTGATACCTTGGTTAAGCATGTTCCCAATAAGGCCACTAGATGGCCGTGTGCCTTATTTTAATAATGAAATATACAAAATTACTCGTGGTAAAACATTTATTTCAGTTTAATACTCTCTTCTCGGTTATTAACTAAAAATGGCATTGCCTGTCAACATATTTGACACAATTATCAGAAGTTGAACACAAAATAATCATTCAATTGGCCCAGAACTAGAAAAACAATGTTTTTAATGTACAATGTGTCCCAGAAAATGTTTTGCTTTCTACTAATTTTCTGACTCACAGCTGCTGTCACTGCTCTCAACTGTGGCAGTGTGTATTCTACTGCATTTAGTTGCCAGTCCTTGGCAACGGCACCCAACGTAGCATGGAACTGCCTTCTTTGCACAGGAACAGTTCTTCTGGCAACCTTTGACGCATCCACATGAGATAGACTTGTTCATGGACACAGGCCAAGCTGGCTTTGTCGATGGAACTGGAACTGCTTGTCCATCATCCACAGACCATCCAAAGTCAGTACACGGGGGGATTTCTGGCGTGGCGATGTGTGCGTTTTTGTCAATGATGGTTGCCAGAGCAGCCCTTTTCAGGTGCAGCACAAATGCACTCTCTGTTGGGGGTAGAAGCTTCAACAGTGTTGACCTGTTGTTAAAGAACTTGTACACTCTCAGTTCTCCCAGATCAGCACCCTCAAAGTGGTCAGCTGTGGATGTGTACACTCTCAGCTCTCCCAGATCAGCACCCTCAAAGTGGTCAGCTGTGGATGTGTACACTCTCAGTTCTCCCAGATCAGCACCCTCAAAGTGGTCAGCTGTGGATGTGTAGACTGTTATGGTGAGGTCTCGTGCCTGATTGAGGAGTTCAACTGTTATGGTATCGCCAGGGTTCTCACCAAACTCTTCCAAAGCAGGTATGTCCACCGTCATGCTGCTCTTGAACCATGCCTTCTTTCCCGTAAAATATGGATAACTAGTGGTATCTCTACCACTCAGACTGTGGATGAAGGGTAGGACACAACACTGTGAAGGTCCCAGTGCCACAATCATGTCATGTATAGGCAGGTATGTATTCTGATCTGTTCTCACCCACAGCTCTGTTAGATCACTGAGGTGTGTTGCACCATAGTACAGACATATGGTAATGATGTCAGTGCCATTGGCATGTATGACAACTCTGTCAACTCCCTCATTCTGGACACTGTAGAGAGTGTGGATGATTATCCTAGTGTCAGCCTCCTGCTGTGTTGATTCCAGAGCAGGAACATCCATAAGAGACCCTGCTGTGAGCACCACACTCTTCGTCTCTTCCTTGAATCCACCACCCAGGTAGAGATGAGTTGGGCCAAGACCAGGCTCCCGTTGCTCATCCTCACACCATCTCTCACAGAGGAAGCTCAGCAGGTTTGCATTGTTAGCAGACACTGCAAAAAACTCATTTGGATCTGGAGCTGTGTACTGCTCACAAGGGGTGGGCCGGGAGCCCACTATTTGTATTTGTATTTGACAGCTAATTATTCGGATTCGTATTCATATTCGGAAGTGGGCGGGGCTTAAACCGGAAGTTGGTTCACAACGGTTTAAACTGAGGGGAAATGTCATTTCTTTAGCCTAATATTAATTGGCATTGCAATTGCTGTGCTTTCAACACATCAGAATTGCTGTTTATATATATATATATTATTATTAGCATTAATTATGAAGTATAATTCCTCATCATCATCCTGTATGTTTTTATTTAAACAAACTATGAAGTGTCAGAACCCCACCACCAACCTTAACTGGGGGACATTCTACATTTAGTTAGAAACTGAAAAACATTTTTCTAAATCAAAATATAAGTCATCAAAGCAACTTTGCTAGAACAGCTATAGTAGCTCTATTTCTCCCGTGTCATAATATCTAATATATTATCTGCAACCTTGTGACACAGGCAGCATGGTGTAGCCTACTAGTAATGGTTTTCACAAACCCAGCAGTAAACATGTATTAGCCTACTATAAATATAATTGAAATTAATTATAAAATTAAATGTAGCCTAGGCTATAGGCTAATAAGCTGAGGAAAATTACTATAGGCCTAATTGTAGGCCTATAGCCTACTCAAGTTTCAACAGTGCTTAAACCATGGGTTAGTAGGGTATTGTAGTGAATTTTTTTTTTTTTTTTTTTTTATCTGTTTAAATTGTTTATTGTTGTTATATCAGAGATAAGGACTTTGATTATAGCCTATCTTAGGCCTACACTAGACTCTGTTGTGCTGATAATTGAACGGCATGGATCAAACATTTGTTCAGTTGTGTTTCAGTTGTTAAAATATACTTTCATAATTATTTCATATTTCAAAATCGCCGGACATTGTATAGGCTAGTGAGAGGCTGAGCATGCGGAGCTGAAATAGCTAGCGTTAGCTAGATACTACACTGAGCTAACAAGCTAGCTACCGGTCCTGCTCTGCTCAAACAAACGCTACAGTTCACATAGGCTATTGCAGCAGGTAGGCTACGACAAGAAAACAGAATCCAATAACTGTCTCAATGAATCAGTTAACTAGGGACAAAAGCCCTCGGTAGTGCTTACGTTCGTTGCCTGCCTACTATCTGGCTTCTCAGCGCGCTGCAAACTTTCTCTCCCTCCGCGTTGTCTAGACATCTAGACAGCAGGTGCGAGACTGCAAGCGCGTGCGCCTCTGACTCTCTCTCTCTCTCCCTCGTTGTGTCATGTCAACAAGCAGACAGAACGTGCGCTGACTGTTCTCCCCCTCCCAAATACTTTTTACAATATTCGTACAAATTTACTATTCGGGAAAAAGCTACTATTTGTGCTCATCCGAATACCGTATTCGTATTCGCGCACACCCCGACTGCTCACTGACTTCATACACTTTGGCTGGTTTGGATCGGGCATATCTCTGTTCCTGCTCAGCTGACTTGAGGCTGGATCCACTGTATCTGTCACAACAGAAGTGTATGATTTCAGTGCCAGGAGGCACATCTTTCAGCAGCAGGTGTTTGTATCTGTCAGCGATCGCTCCAAATCGTTCACCTCTGTGAAAAGACCAGTGCCGTTTGGCGCACATAGCATCAACGACTACTGCTGTCTTTCAGGATCTTCACAAGGCTGACCTTGGTCCCTGTTCTCATACTGCCATCTTCCTGGAAGAGGGATGGGGGAAGGTCACTACACTCATGGTTGCCTATGAAGTCAACAATGTCAAGTTCTCCACCACTGGCAATGATCTGTGTCATGCGCAGAAGGGCAGTAACTTCATTGCTCTTGCCAGTTGCAGAAGTCTTCCCCCCAGACTTCTTTGGTTTCATGTTTTGTGTGTGGAAAGTGTTAAGCTTTACAACATTTGTCTTCTTATGATGACTGGAAAGTGACTCAGACAGTGCCTTCAAACCAACTTCTTTCACATTTGTCAGGTTGTCTTTGACGGTGGCATCTGCACACTCACCAGTAGATATATTGATCAGGGATGGTGTGGCTGTTGTGAATGGGTTGGTCTCTACTGCTGCCATGACCTTGACTACCATGTCTGTATCCTTGTTGACACGACTCCAACCAGATTCATGGTGTGGGCTGGAGGAATGGAGGTGCAGCATATACTTGAGCTCTGCAGAGATAGCTGCAGTGAGTGGTTTTGTGTAGACCCACTTCATCCTGGCAGCACGGTTGAGTGCAATGCCATCCAGACCACTTGCCTCCTTGGCATCTGCATTATACGTCTGCTCCAGAAGCATGTCAGGAGAGACACCATTGTGGTTGCCATCTGCTCTCCTCCCAACAAATGCTCCTGCCATAAGTGCTTCATGTGTCTCTGGGGCTGTCTCTGGCAGTTTCATCATCTCAGCCAAATACAGAGGCAAAGACTGCTGCCCATATTTGTAGTGTCCTGCTGTATTGAGGTAAGGTAGCATCCGTGCTGACTCACAGAGATGTCCTTCCCAGTTCCCTTCTCGATGGTAGTAGATTAACCTGTGGAGAATGTCTGACATCTCCAGAAAGATTGAGCAGAAAACTGCAGTTGGTTGCTCATTCAGAGATTCCTGGAAAAGTAACATCTGTTATCGTAGAATTGATAACTGTGGACATGACATCTGGATGATCTCCAACTTCTCAGTAGCTGTGGTGCCTTTCTCAAACAACATCTTGACAACATTTTCTACTTGTGACTGCCAGTGTTGTGTTTCTCTGTCTGCTGCCCATGCCTCAAATGCTTGCCAGTACAGGCGCCACATGGCCTCACTGAGGATCCTGAGGGCGTGCATCCTTTGGTACTAGTCAGCCTTCTCACCAAACATCTTCTTGGCAGTCCCTTCCTGACACAGACCAGCTGCAACAAGAATATCCTCTGCACCTGCATCCCTGATAATCTTGCAAACAGCCTTCATGTAGTTATGAGCTTGATGAAAGCCCCCCAGCAGCAAGACTACTCTGCAGAACTCATCTCTGTGCTTGTCTCTGATGGCAACTGCGAGTTCATATGTAGCCTGATCTCCAGTGATAATGGTATACTTGTCTCCCAGTGCACGTGATGTCTTGACCAGCCGTTTCATCTCTTCTTTCAGGACAGCAGGATCGGTTGGAGATGCTGGGATGAGAGGAAGATAGCCAATGATGGTGGCCTGTCTTTGTGGGTGGAGGTCTGCACAGAATGCAGAAAAGCCAGGCAGTCCTGCTTCTGCATCTGTAGGAGGATCCAACAACTCTGAAGTTGTAACCATTCTTGCTAGGTGCCACATAAGCAACAGGCCTTCAACTGTGCCATCTGAGGAAGTCTCCAGACTCTCTAACTTCTCAATATACTCAAGTGACCTGGACTTCATCCTGTCTTTAGCTGAGATGTGGCACATGGGAGCAGGTGGGTCAGTTACATCAGAGAGTGTCTTTCTTTTGTCAGCGGTAGATGTGGGGAGCCTGGCACCCTCCTGGACCCTCACAGTCTTTTGGAGTTCGATTATGATTGCAGTGGTGGCATTAAAACTCCCACCCTCCAGTGTCTTCTTCTTCCAGTCCAGATTGTCCATGGCAAACACATGGGGGATCTCACAGTTTTTCGTCATGGTCTCTGGGACGTAAACACCATCAGTTTCAACCTGCTGCATGACCTTCTCACTTTGTGCTGTCAGCTGACGCTGCAGACGTTCATAACTGATCCCAAGCCCCAGTCTGTTGTTCATCATAATTAGTGATTTACTACGTGTCTGATTGAATAAGTGGTAGGTAGTGGCTATGCCCAAAGGTGTTGGTATCCCAGAGACATGTTGGAGGATGTGCTGTGACATAATGAGGGCTTTCTCTGCTGTTGGCTGATCAAAGGTGACTCTTCCATCATCACTGAGTTTCAGAATCTTGTCATTAAGCAGCATGGCTGTAAAGTTGAAGAGTGAGTCAGGAACCATGTCATTAGCAGATGTGAAGGATATCTCAGTTGAATGCTTCTCATGAGTTTGCCTCTTGCAATTCACACAATCTGTTCGAAGAATCTTTGCAGCTTGCCTCAATGCATGGTATTTCACAGGTCTGGTCAAGGATTGAAACATGTCCCCCAAAGTGTTGCTGCAGCTTTGATTTCAGTGTAGTTGATCGGTACTGATCTGCAGTTTTGATGCCAAGCTCCCTCAGAATTTCTCTGTACCGGTCACACAATGATTTCACTAGGAATCCTCCACAAGTCGACTAAATGCAACAGCATAAAGATTCAGCTTTGGCTTTCCAGAATGAATGTGCTGGGCCTTGAAGTTGTTCATGCATGGTTTGTGGTAGGCTATATCATTGGCAATCATGTCATGGCCTTGCCCAATCAGTCTCAGCAATATGTCATCTCTGCCCAGCTTCTTTGCTTTCATCTCAATGGCTTTTGACTGTTTTTTGTGGAGACCTTAGAGGTTGGCTCCCTATGCCGCAGCCATTGCTTATTGCAGATGACACATCTCTTTTTGGCTTCAAATTTTTCTGTGTTATGTCTGGTTAACTTGACAGTATGTTGTGAGGAGCTACATCCTGGACCGGCCAAATCTTCTGCTCTTGCACTCACACCAGCAAGACGTTTCTTCTCAGCATATTGGTAGCTCTTTTCATTTAAGTACCAATTTCGACATTTTGGGTGCCATTTCGGTGTACTGTCTTCAAACCATTTTTCTTCTGCAGATGCATGGTGCAGTCTTTGGAAGACCTCGTCTTGTCTAGCATTAATGGCTTTTATAAACCTTTAAATTGTTGATGGATTAATACAGTACTAGTCAGGTCTATCGCAGTGTTCTTGGCATATAACACACTTTTTGTAGTCAGTGGTTTTCTCTTCACAGCTCTTCTTACGTGGTTCATGCTTCAGTGCCATAGCAATGTCTGCCACACGTTTCTTCGGCTGGCTTGTCATCTTGCTACGGGCAGGAACATATAAACAGATTACTAGTCTGACAGGCCAATACCACTGTAATAATTAAGTAATGGATAAAAATGAGACCGATTACAATAGAAAGTGTATAAAAATTACAACATTTAAAGCATACGTAGTACAGTCTGCGCCATCTAGTGGCCTTATTGGCAACATGCTTGACTAAGGTATCACTGGAAAGCTTATTTTCTGCTCTTTCAATAGGTTGACTCAATGTGTCTTCAGTACAAACTATAACAGAGATAGTCAATCACAAAGAGAATGATAGAATCTGATCCAGCCAGCTTAATAGGCTTTTTTGGTATGGGGGTGGGGGGGGGGGCATTGTTTGGACCCTCCCTGTAGCTTTCCTGCAAAAAGTTGACCAGGTTGTCCACCCAGGTTGTGATCCTTGAAGGTCCTAGATATCATTTCTGGTGCACAACCTTTTACAACATTCCATGTCTGTAAATCCAATTTGCCCCCTGGGTATATGACAATTCTGTTAAATTCTAAGTCTTCATGTTGAATATTCATATCAATATTTATCTATCAACAGGTGCTTATGTAAAATTAGAATTGGTCTGGTCCATACATCCTACTGTATGTCACTCATGCAACCTGTACTATCCAGGAATTTTAACATACTGTACCTGCACAGCATCCCAAAGAAAGGGAAATGGATATTCTTGGGTGCGAACTTCAAGATGACTTCATGGAATGCCTCCAGCGCTGGCGTCTGGTGCTGGGGACTTAGTTTTTCCACGTCTTACAGGAACCTCCTGTTCGTCAGGGCCATTTCCCCTTTGTGGGCACTTGCATCACCTTAAATGGAATTGGAATTTGTAACATCCCTACCCATCCATCCCCATATAATATGCCTATGAGTAACCTATCCCTATTACAAGATGCAGTACTTACCAGGCTGGAACCACCAACAAGGGATCTTCATGTGTGTGGACATTGTGAAGATGATTCACAAGGGAAGTCTACTTGGCCACGGTTTCCGGTCCAGAAACTGATGCTGTAGCAGACCAGTACATGTGGTTGGTTGTACAGTACTCTGTTGCCACAGCTTCACCTTTTTGCACTTTTTGGCAAGTCCCTCCAACTTCTGTGACACAGCTGTTAATATGAGCAGAAAAATAGGTCAAAAGGTGAAAAGTGGGATACTCAATGTTCTGAATGATCCATGAGTTAAAACATTGTGAAGTCTGTATTGACAGGACTGTTCCTGATACAGGAAAAACAGTTGCATAGCACCCAGATGCAGTTTTCTAATTTCTCTAACTACCCTATACATCTTATTCTTTTTATTTATAAGTTTAATAAAACATGCCTTTGTCTGACAAAGTATTGTTGAGTTTTATAAAAAGAAAATGTTTTAAGATTATTTTTTCCCTAGAGATAATGTGGTCATACTTTTTTGCCACGTGCCAAACGTCGTAGTAGTGCATACCTGCAGGCCTCTATTTTCTGGGGAACTTCTGGATCTGAGGGTGTCTGTCAGTGACAAGGCAGCCCACCGTCAGACCAAACTCCTTTAGGAACTACAGGCTTTTTGTCAGTTCCTCCTTCTCCATCCTTCCACTGCCGCCAACCTCGTTGCTCTATTGAGGAAGACACAAGTTCATGAGACAAAAAAACAAAACAATGTATCACACTGCTAGAACATTAGCGATTTGGGGATCTGATGTAATGTTGGAAAAATGTGTGACAGCTACAGTGAGTGTTGGAAATGTATGCTGCAAAAGGAGAAAAATCTACAGTATATTAGTAAAAGCTTACAGTAGCTCTTTTGCATCAAATACATGTAACATAAATGGCATTATATTGTAACAGTACCAGTAATGCCATGTAGACCTACTGTACTAACCTCACTAGCACCTAGCGACCACATGACCACACACAGGTCAAACAGACCCTTTTCCAAGCAGCCATGTTGAGGTGTCATAGCAGGGTAAACACAGGTGCAATTAATAACTAATTATGGCCCTGTTCCATTTAGGATTTAGGAAAGCCAGGATACTGATATTTGTGCATGGTGGCGCACTGGAATGGCTGACAAAATAAACCACAATTAATTTGATCAATTACATCTTTGTTTTTCATACTATGACACATCAACATTGCTACTGGAAAAAGACTCTTGGTTTAGTGAGTGGGAGAACACAGCTCTGCCGACCCAAATAATCCATTCCAAACAACTGTTGGCTTTGAAAAAATGTTTGGTCATCTTAGCTAGATAACTAAGGTAAGTTAATATCAGCACTAACGTTATATACTGTAGGCTCTGATCTATGGCTAAAAATAGACTGTGTCACGACTGTCACGTTAGAGACCAGTTATTGAGAGCGAACATTAGCATGCTAAGATAACTAACACAGCTAAGCTAGCTAACGTACCTAACATTAGGCTAGCTAACATTATGGTTCATTAGCTAGGTTGGCTACTAATCAGAGACGGAGATCATGGTAAAAACTTCCCAATTTGTATGACAACCACAAATACAGTTATAAAACGTATGTATAAAATATATTAAAATAAGAGGTGGTCATCATTGAGACTGCAATTAATCAATCATTCTCAAGATTAGAAGAAAAGGTTCAGAGCTGCCTTACCGTGTTCGATAGATGGTGAAATGGCTCAAAGACAGCAGGTGCGCGAGTCAGACAGATTTCTGTTGGGGGCGGATGTAGGGGTAGTGGGGGTATTTTTTTCACACTTGAATGTGACGTCAAGAAAGGGAAAAACATCACGAAAGAGAGGCATTATAACCCGAGTGCAATTGGACTGAAAATTGAAGCTTCCAGTTACTCCAAAACGGATATATTTAATTTTTTTATTGTTGTTTTTATTATTTTCTCTTGTGCAAATAGCACATACAAACTCAAAGTGAAAATTGCTGTTATACCTTTAATACATACGTTACCTACTGTAAAACACCAATTTTAATACATAACTATGGGTACCTAAAACACTAACTTTATTACATAGTTCTGGGTGTAAAACACCAACTTTATTACATACCTAAAACACCAACTTCAATACATAGTTCTGGGTGTAAAACTCCAACTTTAATATATAGTTCTGGGTGTAAAACACCAACTTTAATACATAGTTTCTAAAGATGTGCAGGTAGCACTCACTAACTTAAAAACCAGGCCAGGTCCAGCCTGGCTTATGTGCTGGGCTGGCTTGTTTCTGTTCAGGACTGGTAGGACGTTAGCAAGTCATGCCGCTGAAATAGCTGTGAATTGAAATGATATGAAATAATGTCTGCTAAATTAAGATGTCTTGTCACCTGGATACATCAGTTCCAATGCTTTCAATGCTAATCCAGCACAATAAGAGCGGGATAGCCAGTTAGCTCATGAGCTCACAACAATTAGCAGCAGCTTCCATTAACATTAATGGTAGCAGTCATTGGCTAAAGCAGTTACACTGATGATAACATAAAGTCATCCCCACCAGGAACCCCGGTCCAATACTCTGACCACTACTGTACTTGTGCAGTGGAGATCGACGGGTTGGTTTTGGTGTTCTTCTTCCTGTCCCTAGTGTGGGTTGGGGTTAGAATAAGGGTTGGAACAGAATCTGACCTATAAGGCAAGGGGTATAGGTTGGAGTGAAAGGATGAACACGTGGAGGTTTGGGATGTAGTCCCATAAAGTCATCCCACTGGGTCTTGAACCCCGGTCGCCCGGGTGGGAGTCCAATGCTCTGACCACTACTCTATTTGTGCAGTGGAGATCGACGGGTTGGTTTTTGTGTCCTCCTTCCAGTCCCTAGTGTGGGTTGAGGTTAGAATAAGGCCCTGTCCCAATACCCACCCTACGCCATTTCCTGAAGTGTGCACTTGGGTGACGTATTTCCGGAGGTGCGCAAGGGCACGTCGAAGTGTGAAAGTCCGCACTTTACGCGGCTGCTGCAAAACAGATTTGGGACACCTTTGGTAAACAGTCATCAGCTGGTGTCAGACAGAAATCGATCCTATTTGCAAGTTTATAGATATGTAGATAGTTAGCTACATACCTCTCTATTAACTTGCAAATATCAACTACACCTCTTCATTGTGCCAAGAACAAGCTGTGAGTTATCCTTGTGCGGAAGTGTTCCTCAGTCCAGTGAAGAGGTGTTCACTCTCTGACCGGAGCTTGATGAATGTGAATGTCATCTCGTCGGACCCTGTGGTTAAGTAAATTCCATAAATGATATGAAATCCGACACAATGCGGTATAACATTAATGTGTACGCTTGGTTGGTCATCGTTGGCTAGTGTATCAAACATTGTTGCATCGAAAGTGAAAACTATATGCGAACTAATAACACAAATTAGTTCTGCAGCATATTACATAAATGTTTTGTTGGTTCATATGCATGATTCTAAAACCAGACGCCTAGAACAGATGTTTTCGCTTACACTTGACCATCGCTTTTCTCTCAGCCATGATTACTTTTTTGAGACGAGCGTGTCAATCGCAAAGAATTGTGGTCTATTCACTTCAGCGAAGTCTGCATAGATGCGGACTCACAAGAAGGGCGCAGAAAGAGTGCATCGAGGGTGTAGGGTGCACCCTTGCAAACGTGAAATGAGAAATGGGTCACCCTTGGCGGGTATGCGCACGTGAAGTGCAGGAGTGTGCACTTTGGTGCAAGGCTGGGTATTGGGACAGGGTCTAAGGGTTGGGGTTGGGGCAGGATCTGACCTATAAGGCAAGGGGTAAAGGTTGGAGTGAAAGGATGAACATGTGGAGGTTTGGGGTATAGTCCCGTAAAGTCGCCCCCACCAGATCATCATCAAAGCATATGCGATATGGTTATGTGTAGGTATATGTTCATAATTAACAGAAGATATGGTTACGTGTAGGTGTATATTCCTAATTAACAGGAGATATGTGTAGGATGGTGTGTTACATGCACGTAGCTCAGGAGGTAATGCGGCTGGTTGGGGATCGCGAGGTCCCCGGTTCGATCCCAGCTTCCGGCAGTGTGCCGAAGTGTCCTTGAGCAAGACACTGAACCCCAAAATCGACACTGAACTCGAAAATCGCTCATGTGTGGCACGGTGGCACAGTACATAGTATGTCGCCTCACAGCAAGGTCTTCGGGCCTTTCTGTGTGGAGTTTGCATGTTCTCCCCGTGTTTTGGGGTAAATGTTTGTCTTGGCCAGGGGGACTTTATAGTGGTGGTCTGATGGTAGTCTTTATAGTGGTGGTCTGATGGTAGTATAGCTGGAACGACTTGTTCAGGGGGTGACGGGGACCCTCTGTAATGTGGTTGGCTTTCCTTCCACCTGCTTAGGTATGGAGCACTGGGTGCAGAGTACCGTAGTCGAGGTAGGGGGACAAGCTGGATTGAGACGGTGAACTATCCATTATCCATGGATCTGATTCTAGGTGTACAGAAGCACATACAATAACAACAACAACACCACAAACACTGAACATTGAAAACATTTCAAGGACTCCAGTTCCAGGTGCCTCCAGAGTGTTGCCTGGGAGGACGCGTCTTAGTGTGGAGCATCAGAGGGAGAAGCTACAGTATTCCTGCCCACTCCCAGCCCCGCCCCTGCAGGGCAACACCTCCCACCCCCAGACGCCATTGTTCTCTAATCCCTGCTGTCCTCTAATCCCTGCTTTGACATGTAGGGAACAAACAGCGCTGTGGAACACTGATCTGACATGATTCTGGAGGAGGCTGAACAGTCATGATGACGGAGGATAATCGGAGCTCCCTGGAGAAGCCTTTTCAGAGACCGGCTATTTCAGACCAGCACTTCCTCCTTACTGGGATTTCAGAGGCTGCTTTTAGAGTCTATTCTTCACCACGCCACTCTGAGGATTGTCACCAAACACGCTAGCTGAGCTTGGCCACCAGACATAATGGTGTGTGTGTGTGTGCGTGTGTGTTTGAAAGTCTTAAGGTTAGGATTTTAGTGCCTGTTTTTGAAATACAAGGATTGTGGAAGATAAATGAGGGACGCTAAGCCACAGCTAAATCGTTAGATAAATACATTTGTTATCGCATTTTCCTGTGGTTAGGGAAATAGCTGGCATTTAACAGACACTATAGTAGTGTAGTATACTGTAGTATAGTACACTACTATATATATATGTTTATAGTATATGTTTATGTTATAGTATTATGTTTAACCAGCTCAGTGGCCTTGTGGTTAGAGTGTCCGCCCTGAGATGGTTGGGGGTTCCCCTGGCCGAGTCATACCAAAGACGGTATAAAATGGTACCCAATGCCTCCCTGCTTGGCACTCAGCATCAAGGGTTGGATTGGAGGGAAGTCCCTGTGACATACCAGCGTCATGTCCAGGGGGTGTACTTGTTCAAGCTGTCTCACGCTAAGGAATCAGGAGATGGGCTCCTGCCCTATGAGCCACTGGGCTGGAGAACCATAGGTCCTCAAGGCTACGTACTTCCCTTTTTAAAGGAGTATAGTATATAAGTAGCATTATTGCATTATTCCCTTTTATTGTTACCTGTAATTGTTTGTTAGCAGGATTACACAAATAACTACCAGCTTTTCATAAGGCTTGGTGGAGGGGTGTAGCATGGTCCAACTTAAAATGTGGAGCGGGTCTGAATCACAGGGCGGGTCCACAAATTAAAACAAAACGCCAGTTCCCTGTGTGGGGGCACTAGAGGCACAGGGTTTACACTGGTATAAAGCTCTCGACCGAATGAATGCAGCAATACCAAACATGTTCTGCTCACATGCATGTGCACTGAGCCACAAAATGCATTCATGGGTGGAGGTCTGTGCTCTCAAGCACCATTTCTTGTTGTTCTTATAATTATTATTGGAAAATCAGAGAAGGCATACAATTAAATGTGGTGTGCTGCAGTTAAGAAAATAATTTGTTGGCATGTAACATACACTTTTATCCAACACGACTTGCCATGAACTGGCTTTAACTGTCTGGCCATATGCTCTAACCTGTCTATATATACACAGACATACACCAGTCATACACCAGTCCACTTCCGGCTTTAGGCCTGGACCTAGTCCCCCCTTCCCCTCACCCTAACCCGGGTCCGTATCCTTTTCCCACCCCCACCCTACCCCTGACCCCTGCCTCTACCTGGACCCAGGCACACTCACACACACACAGACATACACCAGTCCTGGGCTCAGATCCCCTTCCCCTCACCCTAACTCGGGTCCGTATCCTTTTCCTACCCCCCCCCTACCCCAACCCCTGCCTCTATCTGGGTCCAGGCACATTCACGCACACACTGGCACACACCAGTTGTTTGCCATGTCTCTCCTAGGATGTTTTTAGCCTCTCTTATGTAATTTGTAATGTGAATGTAAATGTAATTTAATGTTATTTATTGCTTTATAAATGTTCTTAGCCGGTAGACAAACATACTCCAGGAGCTTGCTCGATCGCCTTGTTGAGAGGGGTCAGGGAAGAATTTTTACAGCTCACTTATCTGGCCCCTGGGTGATACTGTTTTTTGCTTCCCTCTGGAATATGTAGAGGTGGGTCGTATGCCCACCTCCCTTGTTCTCTGTAAAGCGCATTGTGTTGCCTCTATGATGTATGAAATGCGCTATACAAATAACGCTTTGATTGATTGATATACACCAATGTCTATATATTATCATCTCAGTGCGAATGTAATTATTCCGAATATGATGCACAATGAAGCACAAGTTGTTGAGGGATAATTATAGACCACCAAGACGATCTCTGTCAGACAACATGGTTACGGCTTGGAAAATAATTTATTTACATTTTAGCCATTCTAAGCGTTGATCCAGGCTGTTTACACACGTCTCTCTCACCTGCATTCATCAGGTAATATCAGACAGGTCGTCACACAGCAGTTTGCCAGGTGTGCTCAATGACGCCTCCTGGTGCTTGGAGCGTCAATCACTTTTGAAAAAATGAAAATAGGACCAGATACTGCACCGCAGTTTGTTGAAATGTTCTAACCGTCTGTAAACATTGTGTAAACCCCTGTAAACAGCTGTAAACATGGTGTAGTGTATTGTGAATGATGAGAGATGACCTGTGAGGGGTGAGTGTTGGTAACATGTTGATAACATGTAGGTAACGCTGTAAGCCCCTGTTCTGTTTCTGTCAAGCTTTCAGGTGGTTTTCAAACATGTATTGCGTGCATGTCCCTCCGTATACCACAGGACACACAAACATTCACTACCAAACATACACTTAAAACTTCAACAGCACACTTGTCTCTCACACACACAGACACTCATGTTTCTCTCTCTCTCTCTCACACACACACACACACACACACACAGGTCCTCAGGTATTGTGTGTGTGATGTTTGTGTTGTTGTGTGTCCTCAGGTGTGTTTTGCTCCCTGCTTCCTGGCTGCGTTCCTGGGGATCTCTGGCGGTCTCAATGGCCTGACGGTGACAGAGAACATCAGCAAGCTCCAGAGGGTGAGGACCAATCACAATACTGACGATTGTTTCAGGTTTCTGTAATATGATCTTTAGAAACCTCTTTAGAAATGAAATAGCTTCCTCACTTGCTCCAGCACGCATGCGCACAGCGTGCTGGAGCAACGATTGCGCGCTGTGCGCATGCGTGCTGGAGCAAGTGGGGAAGCTATTTCGTTTCTAAAGACGTTTCTAAAGATCATATTACAGAGGCATGTGAAAAATCACAACAGGCCTACGCTCTATGTAAGCACAACTAGCGATTCATAAAGACAGATTGATGAAAACAACCGTTTCGCGGCAGAAAATAGATTTTTTAGAAGCTGCATTCTCAGTGCCCCATTACATGGATTAAATTTCTTCTACAGGCCTCTGAATTACAAGTTAGTTATCTCGGTGAGTGAAACGTCTTATAATATGCCGTAAATAAGGTCCAGGTTGTCAAAAACGAGCATTGTCCTTTAAGTAACACTCGTGAAACGTAATTGGAAATAATACAAATATTCTCGTATTTATTCTCATTTCAAGCCTAGGATGTCTGTAGAATTGATGTGAACGCAATCACCTCTGATTTCTCATAAATTCCGCCCTTGTGAACATGGGCGCACTCCAATCTGGCCTACCTACGACTGCATTTCCGCGTTCTTAAATCCTGTTCTTAGATAAGAACAAATCCCAGATAAGAAACCATTCAGGAATGCCAGAATTGTCCCGGGAACTTCGTAAGTGGAGTTAATCTTCTTAACCTTTTCTTAACTGCGTTCAGGAATGAGGTCCATTGTTAGCAATACTAGTTCTAGCCAAGTTAGCTATTGTTAGTAATACCAGTTCTTGCCAAGTAAGCCATTGTTAGCAATACCAGTTGTGTGTGTGTAACCGCGCACTATGCAGTATTTTGTGCATACAAACACTGTATCAATAGGTCCACAGATAGAAGTTGGACAATACTGTGTACAACTGATTTAATGAGACACGAATAAGACAGAAGTGCTCATAAACAGTCTTATTACAGTTTCCACTTATTGTTGATGTGCGGAGCAGCCATCTTGATTCAGAGATCGATGTTGTGGTCGGGACAGGTCGGGGTAGGTGAGGTGGAAATCCCACTTCAAGGGGCGAGACAGAGAATAATGCAGAAATCTGGGAACAAATTCCTTACCAAGACATTTCTTCACCAATGTGTTTGTAAAGGTGTCTACTAACACATTTTTTTAAAGTTGAAATTCAAATCCTATAGGGCAACCCGTGACAGCTGCTGAAAGTTGAGATACCCGGAACCTTATCTGGGAAAAACGGAAGATGTTTAGTTCTGCTTTAAGTAGCTTGTGGGGGGTCAAACTAGGGTTTTTTCACGATTCTGAATGAATTACAAGCATTTGTTTTACACCAAAACCACTCCTTGGTGGTAAAATGGCCTCGCCCACCTTTCCCGCTCATCACAAACTCTAAGGCAACTGGAACGCACCATTAGTTAGTGAATAGCAAGACAGCCTTGTATCTCAGGGGTCCCCCATGTCCCTACCTGAACGACCCTCATCTCTGCCCCCTCCCTGAACGACCCTCATCTCTGCCCCCAGTGTAATAAGAAGGGAGGGATGGGTGGAGGGATGGAGAGAGGGTGAGTCATAGAGAGAGGGTGAGTCATAGAGAGCAGCAACGGGAGGAATGTTCACTCCTCTGCACGCTCTCCGCATCGCTCCCTCTCTCTCTCCTTCCCTCCCAGCATTCCATTCATTATTTATGGAAGGAAGGAAGGAAGGGAGGCAGGCGCTGGAGTTAAAATGAGGCTGAAAGGGCAAAATCACCTAAATGTCAAAAAAGACAGAAAACAAATGACAAACACTCTCATTAAGTCAGCTACTGATGTTAGGGAAATGTGAGGTGAAAGGCAATAATGGGCCGGGGCGGCCATCTTGTTAAAGTCTGGTGGAACCGCGTGGAACTTAGATTGAAGTGACATTTAGAAACGTTGACAGATAGAAGTGACAGGTAAACACAATAAATCTGTGTCCTCTTCTTCAAGGGGGCACAGTCACGCTATTCAGTTGATATTATTTGGATTAAATGCTTAAATCCTGTGTGTAGGTGTTACACACGCCACCAAGATGGTACTGTATCTATGGGATGGGGGGGGGGCAGTGCAACAAGCAGTGTCTGCATACAAACTAAAAAGAGTAAATTGTAAAATTACCGTCAGTGTAGCCGCTTACCATTATGGAAAATACCGGGCCAAAACTTCAAAGGGCAAACACGTCCAGTGACATCACCCTTTGAAGTCCAGTGATGTCGCCCTTTGAAGTTTTACCTTGGAAGTAATTGTTTGTCTTCCTTAACTCGTCTTTTCATTAGTAGAGCACTCGTCGACCACTAGCTCATTCATGGGGTTGATTTGAAAGGTCTCTGTAGCTGTTTTACCTCCAGGTCATACCTCTGTTCATTCAGCAGATGGGCTGAGTCAGGGCACGTGCTTGCCACCTCACAAGAAAACAAGCATTAGTGGTAGCTAAGCTAACGACTCAACTCTGCCATATTACAGTCATCAGTATCACATCATCGCTATCTTGACGACTTGATTGCATTCTAGAACAGAGCCCATTACGGCAGCAAATGGAAAGTCCATCTCAACCGTTCTAGAACCACAACATCAAAGGGCAGGTACTATTCAATTTCAATACAATATGCTTTATTGGCATGAGTGTCAGGTGAACAATATTGTCAAAGCGTCAATAATACAATTCAATAATAATATATGAAAACAAATTAAATATACAATTAATTAAGTAAACTTAACAGGTAGAAGAATAGGTCATAAAATAGGTCAATAAAGAGACAATTAACAACAACAAAAATTCATACAAAATCAAATGTATCAAAGGTCACATGTAAAATAAATAAATACATAAATTAACTTTGAACTTTTGAATGAACTTGAAAATAAATAAATAATAGAAATTACAATAAGCAGTAGTAATTAACAGTAAAGATTTGCATAGTAAATGATAATTAACACAGTAACAGATGTATGTGTGTGTGTCTGTGTGTGTAGATAGATGCGTGTGTGCATGTGTGTGTCTGTGTAAGTGTATGTGTAAATAATATAACATTAACAATAGTGACATTTATATAAAATATATACCATGAAAAAAAAAGATATATTTACATACACAACATTAGTACAGTAACAGATGTGTGTGTGTGTGTGTGTGTGTGTGTGTGTGTGTGTGCATGCTAATGTTCTATGTTAATAATCAGTGGATAATGGCCTAATTCTGCCCTGCATGCTTTGGTTGGTGTTGGCAGGTGTGCGCTGGCCTGAAAGGGAGGGAGGGGCTTCAGTGACTTCACAGCCCTCTGACACTGCGATGCCCGGTGGCCTTTAACCCCAGGTGGTCGAGACGCTTGTTGTCTTGTAATTAGAGCCGCTTACGCCTTTGAAAACAAACAAAAGAGGCGAAAAGGCAACATTTCTGGAACATTGTCTCTCTTTTACACGTCCAGACTGGGGGCGCTGACCTTTAATACAGCGGTAGAGAGGTTTGATAGATCTGCTCTAGAGGTTTATGTGTCATGTAATGACAGAGATAGTGATGAAGACTGGCAGAGAGCAGGGCACGTGTTGACTCATGGCTGTTAACAGGAGACTGGCTGTTGGGGTGGAAGTCACCTCCTGGTGAACCAACATGTCACCTCATGTGTGAGGACCTTAGCTGAGGTCTTTTCTTTAGTAAGAAAAAGTGAAAAAATGGGGGTGGACTGACCCTGCCTCTTATCCCCACAGGACTACATTGATGCCTTGATCGCCAACTACTATGTAAGTCGGTACATTAAACATTTTACTGTAAACTGTCAAGTGAATAAATGACTGGTAATGTTTAATGCATTAACACATTCCTTTACGTTCGGTTCAGGCAAACCACACACTATGAGAATGGATGTAATGTACACACTATAGGGGCGGCTGTAGCTCAGGAGGTAGAGCGGGTCGTCCAATGATCGTAGGGTCAGTGGTTCGGATCCCGGCTCCTCCTGTCCACATGTTGAAGTGTTGTTGGGCAAGACACTGAACCCCAAATTGCCCTCAATGAGCAGGCTGGCACCTTGCATGGCAGCTGCCGCCATTGGTGTGTGTGTGTGTGTATGTGTGTGAATGGGTAAATGAGAGGCCTTCATTGTAAAGTGCGTTGGATAAAAGTGCTATATAGGTGCAGTCCATGTATTATTTATTACCATTACTATCACAACTGCACTGGCTCAAGTGTTCTGTCTTATTTCAGCTGTGGCCTCCGGTCCAGATGGCCAATTTCTACTTTATACCACTGCACCACAGGTAAGACTAAGTACAGTAGTGTACTAACAGTGGTATACTAACAGTATTGTATTGACAGTAGTATACTGTAGTGTACTAACAGTAGTGTACTAACAGATAAAACTATGATATGTAGATGTACATTAGTATGTTAAATATGCTGTTTGTAGTGAATTCTCAATAGTGGGAGAATTCCCTACACACAGGGAACTCCTATTTGCTGTGAGGAATTCTGCTGAGTGTAATTCTAATGTTGGAACTCTCCCCAGATTGGCTGTGGTGCAGGTCGTAGCTGTAGCCTGGAACTCCTACCTGTCCTGGAAAGCCAATCAGAAGTGATGAATGTTCTTGTCCCGCCCTACCTCACTCATATAGGACCATCAATGCTCAAAGGTTATCAATGGTTGCACCCAGGAGAAGTGTATGATTGACTAGGAACTCAACGTGTTTGCATTGTAGAGGATGTGGATGATATTGGACTAGTTAATTTAGCCTTTCATATTTTGGTACTCACACATAGTCTTACTCATGCACGTTACACCACAATCTACTCTGCTGTTTAAGGAAACAATGTTTTGATCTCTGGATTTGCTACGTCTTCAAAAGTTTATTATCCTTCAATATTAGATATGTTATATTTA